>NC_092559.1:38802099-39092979 GCF_037038585.1 Patagioenas fasciata
GGATCAAATAGAGATAAGACTGCAGTCTGCGCTGTTTTAGGAGCCAGCCTAGTAGCGGCAATCGAAGATCGCTTCATGCGGCACAGTAATGAAAGTAAAATAATAGAATCTCTTGAAAATCTGGTGCAGGTCCTGCAAAAAACAACCTCCAATTTAGAACAACAATTAGAAAACTGCTTTCAACAATTAGAAAAGGAGAGGGAAGAAAACTGCTCACTGAAAGCTACTCTAAAGGAGAACACGGGGGTGCTGAGGGAGTGGGAGTTAGAGGGGAAAAATATCCGACACATAAATCAAATCTACCGTCGGAAAGAATTGGAGGACACGGGAAAACGTTATGACGAATTCCCACACGTGAGACCCTTAGTTAAAACAGAATACTTTTATGCAAATGAGGAGGATACTGACCCTCGCATTACAACTAAGCAAACACCTTACACTGCCACTGAGCTGGCCCAACTTAAAAAAGAGTACGGTCGCCTCCCTAAAGAATCTGAAACTGAATATATGTGGCGTGTATCCCTAACTGGGGGAGACCAAATTCAGTTAAGTGAACAAGAGGCAAATGGATACTGGGGGCATGGAGTCTTCTTAACAACTGGTGACAGACATGCCCCGTGGTCTCTAACCCAGTGAGCTGCTTACTGGGCTGGAGGGCTAAACCCCTTAGATAGGGGAGAGCCCTTAGCAATTACTGGCACATCTGATCAATTGTTAGAAAGTGTACACAAAGCAGCCTGTTTGTAAATGATACATGAAAGGAAATTAATTCCCGAATGTGAATCCCCAATGATGTTGCCAGTGAATCCTGACATGATGACTCCCTTAATAAGGGGACTTCCAGAGTCACTAAAATCTACTGGAATTAACATTCAAAGGAGAATCACACTAATGAGCCCAGTAGAAAAATCGGAAAATATGGCTAGGAGCCAGGGTAACAGAAGTGGGAGCCAGAGGAAAGGAACTAATACTAGCATGGATGCCTCTTTCACCCCTCCCCCGACTTCCTGCAATAACCAAATACTCAAAAGGTGTGGACGTGGGGGGAAGTAACACAAGAATTGATAGATTACAATAGGAAATATGGCCCAGTAAAAATCCTAGAAGAGAGGTCAAGAGGAATCCGTAATATTGAAATCAAAAAGCTGCCCCTCTCTGCCAACACTGCTGCTGTTACCGGTATCCCAAAAAAAAGAACATCCATGCATTAAAACAGCAAAGGGAGAACAGCCTAAGGCCCAACAACAATGATGGGTTTTAGGAATTAAAAAGGGAGTTCCCAGAGATATAATGGAAGGCTTACCCCTTGATAAACTTAGTAAACGAGTATCAAGGTGGCGAAATCCAAAAGAGCCTTCACAGAATGTAAAAGCAATCCTACCTGTTATACCTTCAGCTCCCTCCCCCGTCAAGGATGAAAGTCTCTCCCAGAAACAGGAAAACTAGAACCTCTATTCCTTAGTAGTGAGCGGGGGAATGGGGGATGGATTTATATCCCGCAGCTCATGCGTACCAAAGGGGGCCCTAAGCATGAACCTGTAACTTTTTTCATTGACACCGGTGCACAAATTTCTGCTCTAAGTGATGTAGATGCTGACAGGTGTGGAGTTTTTCCCTCGAAGCGACGTTTTTGTGTCCTTAATGCTTTAGGGTCAACAGAAGTTATGAAAGTTGCTTGGGTAAAATTCTTGTTGCCAGGAAATGAGAGCACAGTCACTATTAAAATGGTGATTGGAGACATTCCTAACAGTTAGCTAGGTATGGATACCCTCAAAGGTAGACAGTGGGAAGTTTCAGAAGGATTATTGTGGACTTTTGGATTGTCACATCGAAGGCTATTGCAAGTCGCACCAGCACTCCCATGTAGTCATGCTACAAATGTAAAACAATACCCGTTGCCCCTTGGTGCCAAAGAAGGCATCAAACCAGTTATACAAGAAATGTGAGTCATAATTAACACACACTCTCCTTTTAACTCTCCAGTGTGGCCAGTTAGAAAGCCCAATGGGATGTGACGACTTACAATAGATTTTCGGCAGCTAAATGCCAACACCGATCCTCTAACCACCGCAGTCCCCAATCTGGCTGAACTAATAACCATGATACAGGAAAAGGCTCATCCAATCATGGCAACAACAGATGTCAAGGACATGTTTTTTATGATACCATTGCAGCCAGAAGACAGAGATCGTTTTGCTTTCACCTGGGAAGGACAAGAATACGCTTTCACCCGACTTCCGCAGGGGTACAAACATTCTCCCACATTAGCTCATCACGCTTTAGCCCAAGAGCTAGAAAAAATACCCAAACCCGAAGGCATAGCTGTTTATCAGTACATTGATGATACTCTTGTGGGTGGAAATGAAATAACAGAAGTAGGGGTAACCCAACAGGATATAATTACACATTTAGAAAATCTGGGTTTGCAAATTCCCCCCGAAAAGGTCCAAAAACCCTCACAAGAAGTAAAATTCCTGGGAATCTGTGGAAGGGAGGGATGACCTGCATCCCGCCGGACACTCTTGCTTCCTTAGTTCAGATCAAAATGCCTGAATCAAAAACGGATTTGCAGCATGTTTTAGGGTTGTTAGTTTTTTGGAGGAAACACATCCCAGACTTTTCTGTCATTGCTAGACCTCTTTACGATTTGTTAAGAAAAGGGGTAAAATGGGAATGGACAGCTTCTCAGGAAGAAGCTATGTGATTACTAATTTTTGAAGCAACAGCTCACCAAGCCCTTGGTCCTATTCACCCTACAGACCCTTTTCAGGTGGAATGGGAGTTTGCTTTATCAGGCTTGTCAGTCACATATGGAAGAGAAGCCCTGAGGGTCCAACCCGACCTGTGGGATTTTTCTCCCGGGGTTTTAGGGATGACAAAAAGAGATACACTGCTTGGGAGAAAGGTTTGTTTATTGTTAGTCTGCCTCTAGTAGAAGTAGAGAAGATTGCACGACAGCAGCCAATCGTATTAAGAGGCCCATTTAAAGTCATAAAAACAGTCACTTCTGGGACCCTTCCTCCTGATGGGGTAGCCCAAAAGGCCTCGGTACGAAATAGGTATGCTCAGATTGAACACTATTGCAACATTTTCTCAGTATCTGAAGGAGCTTTGAAAAATCTAGCTATACAAGAAACTGAGAGCTTGGACAATGACCAAGATAAACCTGCCTCAGTGATTCAAGTCGCACCTCCCTTTTCACATGATCGGTCAGCTAGTGCTTGGTTTACTGACGCTTCTGCAAAAAGAGAAGGAAAAGTGTGGAAATACAGGGCAGTCGCACTCCATACCTCTTCCAATGAACACATTATAACAGAGGGAGAGGGTAGTGCACAAGTAGGTGAATTAATTGCAGTATGGAGTGTTTTCCAACAGGAAGCACAAACTGCTACCCCTGTACACATTTATACTGACTCTTATGCTGTGTTTAAGGGCTGTACCGAGTGGCTTCATTCTGGGAGCAAAACGGATGGGAAGTTAATAGGATTCCAGTGTGGCAAAAAGTGGCAAGGAAATTTTAAGTATTGCTAAAAAAGGAATCTTTGCTGTGGGCTGGGTGGCTTCTCCTCAGGTAGATGGGGAATCCGCAGGAGAATGGAATAACCGAGCTGATGAATTACCAAGACTGACCCCTGTACAAAAGGATCAAATTTCAGAAGACTGGGAAGGCTTGTTAGAATGGTGTACATGTAAAGCGCAAACACACTGGAGCTAAAGACTTGTATCATGAAGCTCTGGTCTGAGGCTGGCCTGTCACCAGAGAAATGTGTAAAACCTGCATATCAGCTTGCGAACAATGTTGGAGACGGCTAGAAAGGCACCCTTTAGAAGATAACCCTCTGCATTTAAGGGAAGGAAAAGGTTTGCGGGATGCCTGGCAGGTGGATTACATTGGCCCCTTCAAGAAATCAGGGGGCAGGCACTTTGTACTGGTGGGAGTGGAAATTACGTCAGGACTAGTCCAAGCAGAAACTTTTAAAAAAGCTACAGGTGAAAATACTGTGAAAGAATTGCGAGAATTGTTTGGAACTTTTCCAAAGCCACAAGTCTGACAACGATTCCCATTTCATTGTTAAAATCGTACAAGACTGGGCACAAAGTGAAGGGATTAAATGGACTTTTCACACCCCATATTACTCACAGGCTAATAGAATTGTAGAAAGAACAAACGGCCTCCTAAAACGGCTTTTGAGACCTCACGAGGGTAATTGAGATACTCGTCTGTGGCAAGCTGTCACAGGGGTAAATGACAGGTGGGGGGTAAATGGATGCCCCAAAATCACTGCTTTCTGTCCAAAAACCCCTTCCTTGATTCCCTCTCTAAAGGGACCAAATGATTCCAAGGGTTCAGCCCATTACTCGGGACAGCCAGTCCTGGTGGAACTCCCCACTGTGGGAAGTGTACCACTGGTATTGAAAACTCCTTTAAACACAAATTCATGGGTAGCTTCCAATGCCCTGGGCAAGGAGCATCAGATAAATACCCGCTGGATATTTCCATCATTTTAATTATTTTTGCCTCGAAGAGGTGAGTCCCGTTTGTTTTCCTTTCTGCAGAAGAACTCTGAGGGACAGAGAGAATAACGTGAATCATCCAAGAATCAAAACTGAAGGCCTAGTTTGTGAAGATGACCAAAAGTATAATTGTGTGGAAAATGTAGTTATGATTCGTGCTGAAGGAGTGCAGCTATGCTGCTTGCATGAAGGCTTGCAAGGGGGACATTGCGAGGGTTGCAAAACACATTGTGGTTGCTGGTGGGACCCCCTCTTAACCAAATAGGGCATGGAGCTAGTGAGGCGCAGAATGACCTTACAGCCCTTGAGGTTATAAAGAAGGTATGTATTTATCTATGACGCCAGACACACGGGGAATCATTTCACCTAATACGTGTGTAAAATTACAGTAGCTGTGAGTTTGGTTAAATGCAGTCAAGTGTTACATATTCATGAAAGTTTTAGGAATGCCTATACTTATTTATAACCTGTCTTCGAGAAGGCGGTTCTTATTACAATGAGTTCCAGGACACCATGTCCAGAGTCTCCACCTCCGGCTCCTTCTGGTCGCAGCTGAGCAGTGATTGTTAATGACATATGGTGACCCCGACGTGATCCTGCCTGAAGAGGATCTCGCATGAAGAGGAGACAGCGTGAAACTGTGACAGCCAAAGAAGAGCTGTGGAGACAGAGCCCGGTACAGCTGATAGAGCAGCCGAGGAGAGCTGCCGAAGATCCGGATCATTGAAAAGACGCCACACTAAGAGTTGGTGAGCTACCAGGAACGGGGAGGGGGTGGAACTTATCTAAAGAAGAGGGTATTATATTATCTACATGAAAGTTGCTTCTGAAGAAGCAGGGTATTAGCCCTCTGGAACTGGCTTTACAAAGGAAGGACTGTGTTACTATGGGGAAAGCACTAGTGAAAGATGCAAAGAAACAACTGAACTGTTAACAACATGTCACTTGTTGCTAGAGACTTTCAGAGGATTAAAAGAGCAACGGGAACATGCAGAGACAGCGGGGAGGGATGGTCTTCCTGGCTCTCCTGGGCCAGATTCAGAGGAAAAGGCGAGATTAAGTACTACTCCAACTCTCCCTGTTACTAAAGGTTTGTCAACACCGCCCAAGTCCATATTATCTGATACGGATAAGGATCCGCGACACTTTCTTGGAAAGTTAAAGGGAATAGAGGAGGAGCGTACGTATGTGTGGCCCCGAGATCAGATAAAAGCTATGAAAGACTCACATGAAAAAACAGCGTTGGGTTATATACGATCTCGGGAGGGGCCCCCGGAGCACCGGTCAGAGTAGTGCATTCAACCGACTGCTCCGCCGTCATCAATCACGGTTCAAACATGTGCTCCACCATCATCAATCGCGGTTCCGCCGTCTGCGTCACCGCCATTGGTCACAGTTCAACCTTCTGCCCCGCTGCTATCAGTCGCAGAATGAAAAAGTGGACTTTTTTTTTTCCTATCCCCCCTTGCCTGGAGATTTAGGTGAGGAAGATCCTCCTGTGGTGAGCCAGAGTGAGCCAAATAACGTAATTTCTATACACCTAGGTCCCCTCAGCCTGCCCCCGCCCCCCTCCCACGCTGCTGCAGAGCAAAATCCTGAGGGTGGGGGTAGAGTTTCAGAGCGTAAACCGAACTTACCAAAAAGCTGGGATTTAACCCCCAACACTTGGAAGAGACACTAATTGACACACCACAATTACAGGCACGATAAATTCCTGAAATCCTGAGGCAGTCAAGAGACCTCGCATATCAAGCTATGATAAAGGTGCCTGAAACCGACAAAGCAGCCAAATCATTTGCAACTATTAATCAGGGTCCCAATGAGAATTACATGCAATTTATTGACCATCTTCAAGAGGCCATCAATAAGCAGGTTGAAAACTTAGAAGCTAAGGAAGCACTGGTGTTGAAATTAGCAGTAGAGAATGCTAATGTTTGCTATCAACATATTATCTGCGAGTTTTACAGTACATATTATGTGTTTCTGTGTGTTGCCTCTCTGAAAATCAAGCAGCTTGTCAGGAATGTGAGTTAATTGTTTCACTGGTCGTTGTTAGAATTGTTTCTTTGTGGTATAAGTGCGCCGTAAAACCTTCTCCCCACTTTTCCCACTTGCGCTGCAAGCAGCCCTGTGCTTTCCCCCCCTCCCTCCCTCTTCTCGTAGTTTCTAGTTACGAGATGGGGTCAGGAATGACTGTTTTCAGTCGTGTTCATAAGAAATCGGTATTGGGAGGTGTTTTAGAACATAGGAAAGCACTTGGAAATATGAGGAAGGAAAATCTTGTGAAATATTGTAATAAATGGTGGCTGCTGTGTAAGTTTGATGATTGGGAAAAGTGTCCGGAGAATAGAACCTTGAAGTATAACTCTTTGTTGTTTCTAAAGTGAGAAGAATAGGAGAAAAATAAAACTCTACAAGAGATCATCGAATCATTTCAGACAGTTTTACAGGTGGAATGGTTTGAACTTCAACAAGCTGAGAGAGAGTTAACTGATAACACACAGGTCACAGTAAACTTGCTGAAGTCTGCAATATGCTCTCCTCATTAACCTGTTTTCTTTGTGGGTATCTATTTAAGCATGTTGCAGTTTTAGTAGGCCTTTGTTGTGTGGTCCAGTGATTTCACAGACTGTTAAATAACGAGAATGAGACTCAAAATGTGCGTTTTGTGATAATACAGAAGATCATGAGTAATTTAGTTCTTTACTGTGTGAATGTGATGGTAAAATTTTGTGTGTAGTAGCTGTTATTTTTCTTTCTAGCACACTAGCTTTATTCCGGCATTCAGACTTGCACAACTCTGTGATGGGCTGTGTTTCATCACTATGTACTAAATTTGGCTCTTGTGTATGCACACCAAGTAAAGAACCCTGGTTTTGGGATAACAGTTGTAGCACCCCAGATGAGACACTGATAAAAGCCTTGCCCGGTCCAGCTTGCTGCAGCGGCGGGGGGGGCCGGTGCCGATGGGGCTCCAGCGCACACTGACCTGTTTTGTCAGGGAGACCCAGCAGCACCACTACCTGGCTGAGCAGTAAGTGGTTCAAAGGTGCAATGCTAAAATCGAGATATTGTCTTGAATAAGTGTAACTCTGATCTGTCTGCATATTTGAACTTGGTATTTGGTTTTCATATCTGAGCTCAGTATTTTAATTTGCATATTTATATTTGGTACCAAAATAAATTTGTTGGGGGAGATAATTACAAAATGGGAACCGGTTCCATTACTAAAATTCCACCTTGCTCCCCCTTAGGATGCATCCTTCCGCATTAGAGTAATTGCTTCTATTGTTATCTAGTAATTTTGAGACCAGAAAAGAATTTAAATTGTTAAACTCTGATTTGCATTGGAAAAAAACCAAAAAAAACAAAAAAACCCCACACTTAAATGTTACGATGGATGTGAACTTGGTATTGTATGAAGATGTATTTAAAAGTTGCTACAGTATGAACTGATTTGGATGTAAGAAACTCAAATAATGGATTGATGTTTAATATGCTGGTTTTTTGACATCTGTAACTTGTGAAACGTAAATGGGGCTGAGGAATGTAACTATTGCTGAGCTGCTTGAAATTGCATATGAAGTGTATTATGGTTGAAATGAAATGGGAAAACAAAAAAGCAAAATATCCCAGGCCTGTGTCGAGCTGCGAGGAGTTTGCCAGAGCCTCCTACTTCATACCAGCGATTACGCCAGCTGCGTGGCCTTGGTACATCTGAACTGCAGAAAAAAAAAAAACACAAACAACCTGTCTTCCTGCTGCTAAGCGGAGAAAGGGGGGCTTTAGTCCCCCTGCTCTGTCTTTTATGTTCCCTGGAGTATTGTCACCCATCCTTGTTGTGGCACTGTGTTGCTTCTCGACATTGAATGAGGGGTTGTTGGTGTTGTTTCTTTTTGCTTCTGTCTTGTTTCTTAGGTTTTGGCACATCTTAGGAAAGAGCTCATCATTTTACCTCCTTGCTGAAGTCAGTCTTTTCACACTGGTCAGCTTTTGGGGGTCAGAGCGCTCAGTACTTCTCTGGGTCAGACTGGTACTCATTTGGGTGTGGAGTAGAGCCAGGCTGGTTTGATGTGGAGTTCAAACTGATTTGTTTTCATGTTGAGCTGGACGTCTTCCCATCTCAGATGGGGGTGAGAGGGAGGTTTTATTCCCCCCCGCGCCCCTCCCCTAAGCAATGTTACTGCTAGAGACCTGTAATACTGCATGAAGGAGTCTGAGGGTGAAATTTAAAGGCATCACCAGTGGATCCATACTTCTAATGAAGCTGGGAAATTAAACAAAAATATTATATATATATATATATATATATATCACAGTATCACAGTATGTTTGGGATTGGAAGGGACCTGAAAAGACCATCCAGTCCTATCTCCCTGCTGGGGCAGGAACGCCTAGGAGAGGTCGCAAAGGAACATGTCCAGGCGGGCTTTGAATGTCTCCAGGGAAGGAGACTCCACAACCTCCCTGGGCAACCTGTTCCAGTGCTCTGTCACCCTCACTGAGAAGAAGTTCTTTCTCAAATTTAAGTGGAACCTCTTGTGTTCCAGCTTGATCCCATTACCCCTTGTCCTATCATTGTTTGCCACTGAGAAGAGCCTGGTTCCATCCTCGTGGCACTCACCCTTTATATATTTATAAACATTAATAAGGTCACCCCTAAGTCTCCTCATTCTGTGGTAACTGGTTGTAAGAGACTTCTTAGTAAATTCACTGTGCTAGTTTTTGAGGTCATGGGAGAAAACGAAAGAAAAGCTGTTTTTTGAGACTAATAGAATGCCAAATTCGGAACAAAGTTTTAATACATGAATTCTTGTATTTGCCAGAAAGCCCTGTACCTCTCTTGGGTCAAGATTTGTTAAGTAAATTGTAAGCTGAAATAACGTTTTCTGAGAATTCTGTTTAGTTACATGTCCTACAAGAAGCTGCTTGGATGGTGCAGATCTACTTGTGCAAGTGAAAAATTTCCAGGGAAATTTTGAATGCTCTATTTCCACTAATATTAAGAGTCAGTGTTTCGATAAAGCAAACACTGCACTGATAGATCTGAAACAGGACTTCGATCTGGTAAGGGAAAACAATATCCAATAAATATGACAGCCAAAATGGAGTTAGAGATTTTGAGGAATAAATTTATGACAACCTTACAGGCTGACTGCATTCGATTGGACTTGCAGATTTGTCTGTTTACAGCTACAACATAGAAAAAACCTGTGGCTCTTGTGGGACAGTATGATGAGATTGCTAACAGACTGATATACTGATTGTTACTCTGATCAAGAAAAGCAGGGAATGAATTTAAGTCTCAAAAGGCCATGATCCTTTTGTCATACATGTACCATTTGTGAAGCTTAATTTTGATTTTTTTTTATTTGCAATCTATGTCTTTGTAAATTGCACTAGCTGGTTTTCTTAACAGCACAGCTTTTGGCATGCATAAATGTAAAATGTAAATTGCTGCAGAACCTGCAATTCTTTAACATCAGGTCATAGGCCATACGTGTATCTGGTCTGATCCTACATACTTGCACAGTTTTTGTTGAGGGTTCAGGAAAGTCTCATAAAGCTGTAGTGGTTTGGTGTGAAGATAACAATTGGCATCATTCTGTAAAAATTATTGAAGGTTCAACCCAATTAGTAGAACTTGGTGCAGCCTTACATTACTTAGAGCTTTTTAAGGAGGAACCTCTAAAATTGATTTGAGATTCTGAGTACGTAGTCGAGGTCCAACGTACGTATCTGATTCTGAACTGTGTTTTTTTTTTTTTTCTTTTTTTAAACAAAAAGGGGGGAGAAGTAGGGAAAACACCACAAAACCAATTGTCAAAAGCATTGTATGTGATGAAACACTTTGCAAGTGTGACCCAAAAACATGCTAAATCAGAAGGAACCTACGTTAGTTGTGGTCAAATCACTAGTTAATGGTCAATGGAAAAGGCCACATCAATTGATAACCTGGGGGAGAGGCTATGCTTGTGTCCTTACAGATCAAGGGCCGCAATGGTTGCCAGCATGAAATGTGAAATCTGTGTTATCTTCCTGGCAATGATTGCTGCATCTGCTGCGCTTTGGATGCCTGCACAGACAAAGACTAACGTGGATTACTTTAGCCAACATGACTGACCAGGACTCTATATGCCTAGTTATGGCATCTCTGGAAAACCTGTTCCACACATGCTTGGTTGGCATCCCCCTTGATAACTACAGCAGCATCCCACAACTGTTTCAAAATAGTGATTGGTGCAAAGGCATTGCAACGAACTGTAGTAATACCAACATGGCACTTTGGATTAATTACCTCCTGGAAGCAGATATTGAACCACAGGAACTGGAATTGCTGGCATCTATGTCCATGGACGCTTGTATCAACCTGGTTTGTGAAAAGTGTCAGAACAATATACGAGAACATGAATGGATAAGACTGCAAAATGTTAGTGCTACCCTTGGTGACTATAGAAATGAAACTCGATGGTGTAACGCCTCGCAGAAGAATCCAAGGGGTGTCATTGATAGTGTGGGACAGCGACCCCAAAAACCTCCTGTATGGTGTATTCTTGATCTGTGGAGATAGAGTCTGGCCAGGAATTCCTTCTAATGCTGTTGGAGGACTGTGTATTTTGGGACTATTAACTCTCTTAACACCCAATGTATCTATGATAATAGATCACAGAAGAGCAAGACGAGAAAAATACTTTTTGCATGTATATGAGTCAAATGTGATGATAATGTAGACTTTTGGGGATCAGGGTTAGGGGGTTTAGAACCTCATGTATCTGGTGTTGGCACAGCTAAAGCTTTAAATACTTTAGAAAAATTAGGATGCTGGTTAGTTAAGCAAACTAACAGAACTTCTAAGGCTTTAAGTGGACTTTTGTTAGATGTAGATTCTGTAAGACATGCCACATGACAGAGTAGAGCCGCAATAGACTTTTTGTTATTAGCTAAAGGACATGGGTGTGAAGATTTTTCATGGGATTTGTTAAATAAATTGCTTAGTGGTTGGAGGTTTTTAGGATGGTTGCTATCAGTAGTGAAAACGGGACTGATTGTTTTGATGATTGTTGTGGTTGTGTTACTAATGTTGCCATGCATGATTTCTCTGCTGCAAAGGGCCCTGCAGTCGACAATGAAGGCAATTTTTTTAGCACAAAAACAAAAAGGGGGAATTGTGGGGGACTACGGTGGGTCCGTGGATTCCCTGATGGAGGGCATGGGAACAGAAATTAGCCTTGAAGATATGAAGGTCTACCCGTGAGTAAAGGAGTATCCGGAGATGTTAAGGATGTACCCGTGAGAGAGAAGGGAGTAGAAGAGTAACACTGATGATAGCAAAATTAGCCAATGAGATGTTACTGCTGTAACTTGTAACCAATAGTGAAGAGACACATGAATTGGTAAAACTGTATAAAAATGCACTTGTGGCAATAAATGGCATCTACTACTTTCATCCTGGAAGAACTTGGTCTATGTCGTTTGTCCGTCTCAACCACGACAGTTAACACGGGTCCTCTTTCTTTGTACATGGTCACCTTTGGTACAGTGTGATGAGTTGGTTAGGCATCTCCTGTCCTGTGCCGAAGTTTCTGTAATCTAGTTTACCGAAGGATGCGCCAAGGATTCACCCAAGGATTATTATTTTTGCAAGGTGTCAGTGAAGTCCCGTTTTTCGTACAATATGTTACACAGAGTTAAGCAAGGCTAGGCCATAGTGATGTGGGTTAAAGGGTTAGCTCTCTAAGTGTCAAGTGTTAGTTCTTTAGGTGTTAATTAGTTAATTGTCAATTCTCTCTGTCACTAGGACAAAGGAAATCAGGCTAAGCTTTGAGCAAACTGTGTGGCTAATTGTAAACCTGGCTTGCTTTAAACCAACTGTAAGACTAGTTGTGAAACTAGAAGGTCACAAGGTAAGAAGACACGGAGGAAGAAAGAGGAACTTCCTCCAGAATGACCAACCGCAAGAAGGCCTCCTGAAGACCGCAAAGGAAAGAACAAGTAATACCGAAGAAACGAAAATAGGATGAAACTAGCCGAAATCCGGAACTCAAAGACAATAAAAAGGGCCAGTTTGGAGATCTTAGTGTGCGTGTTTGTGGAGCGCAGGTTCCCTGCACACCCAGCACTGTTTTGCTTATTCTATTATCGAACACATTGTAATAAATTGCATGAGGTGCTGCTATCCATGATTGGAGTAGCCTGAGTTGTTTATTTCAATTGGTGACCCCAACGTGATAACCTTGGATATCTCTGCACCACTCTGAGCTCGGGGAGGCGCCCCACTCTAACCAGTGGCCCTAGTGCTCGGAGTGTCTGGAGATCCAACGTTATTACATGATAAAGCATAAACAAAAGAACTGAGCTCCTCCCCATACTGCAGTTCACCCGTAATCCAGAGAGCATGAAGTTCCCAACGGGAAAAGTGGACTGTAAGTACCGCTGGGTCGGGTGGTGTGTGTGACTGGTGTTGGCTGAAACACAACCTGGTTGCAAAGCGAGTGCGGAGTCCTTCTAATTGCGGTTCCAACACCCCACAAGGGGCTTGGCCACTGAAGGGACAAAGCGAGTGAAGAGTTTGTTTTGGTCATGGATTCGAGTCACACGTTGTGAACCAGTCAGGATAGGCCAGGGAACAAGCAAGTCCTTAGGTCTAGCGGGACCCACGGAAGGGGCCCAAGAGGTTGGAGGGGAGCAACCTGCCAGAGAAACCCCCCTGACAGTCCCTGGCGGGGGGAGGGGGGGGTGTCACGTTAGAATTTTGGAATGAAGAATTTACCCAGGGGAAGGGTAAAGAGAAAATGGTCTATTACTGTATGTAAATGGTAAAGAACTTTTTGGTCAAGAAGAAAGCGATATGTTTCATGCTGGGAAGGAAGTTTGAGAACTGTAGAAATATATGTTTTTGAGAAAAAGGATAAATATACTCAGGAGTAGACCCCCAGTTTGTAGCAAAATCCTGGGGAGATATAAGAAAGAAATTAGAAAAACTCAAAGAGATGGGGAGAAACAAAGAGCAAAGGAAAAAATTCTTAGTAGCCGCAGTAAGGGAGACTCAAAAGGCAGAGAAACTAACACCGGTTAGAGAAGAACAAAATGAACAAAGGGGGAGATCGGTCCCGGTAAACAGACCTCCTATGAATCGAATACAGAGAGAGAATGTCCCTATTTGTTGTTATTATTGTGGGAAAAAGGGACATATGCAGTGAAGTTGTAGAAATAGAGAGCAAAATGAGAAGATGTTTAGAGGAGCAGGGGCTCTATATATATTAGGGGCAAAGACAACAACAGAGCCCTTAATAAAACTCAAGATAGGCCCCCATAAAGAAGAAGTGATCTTTTTGGTGGATACGGGGGTAGGAAGGTCTACCTTCCCAGAGGATGCATTTTAAAGAAGACTGCCCTCGTAGTGGAAGCAAAGGGAGAACCCTTCAAAGTTCTCATACTGGATTATGTGGAAATTGAATCTAAATAAGAAATTGCCTAAATGACTTCTTATTAGTCCCAGAGGCTGAAAATAATCTATTGGGGAGAGATTTAATTGTGGCATTAGGCATGACTATAGAAATTGAACAGGGAATATTAAAAGTAAAACTATATGTGATAACGCCACAGGACAAAGTCAAAACCAACCATATCCCGATTTCCTGTGGTAGCAAATCTATATATATTGCTAAACCAGATGTCCCCAGAAAACATTTAGTATAGCGTAGTAAATCTAAAAGATGTATTTTGGGCCTGCCCCTTAGATGAGAGTAGCAGGAATTATTTTGTTTTTGAATGGGACGAAAACAACAATTAAGATAGACCGTATCGTCACAGGGTTTTACAGAATTACCAAATTTATTTGGATAAGTGTTAGAAAAACTATTGTTAGAATTTGAACCCCCTTCTGGGGTAAAGTTAATATAATAGACGACTTATTAATTGCCGGAACGAAGCAGAAGAGACAGTATGAAAAAGAACCATAGGATTATTGAACTTTTTTAGACACAAAGGATTAAAAGTATCAGAGAGTAAATTGAAGTTTGTAGAACCAGACGTAAAATATTTAGGACATTGGTTTATAAAAGGGAAAAGACAATTGTTAGGATTGTTAGGATATTGTAGACAACGGATAGGTGCAGATCTCAAGAATGGGGGATGTTATTTTTTTTACCGGATAGTAGAGAGATAGTCCCCAAAAATTAGGTTAAGGGAATCCTAAATTTACTCATTGGGGAACCAGAGCTCTCCATGATCAGTTTTTGAAGTGTTTTGGATGTTTTTGAATTTTCTTGAAGTTACTGTGTGGATGGGTTTCTCTTAGATGGAGATTTGTTATTAAACTACCCAGGCCCAAAAGAATTTCAAGGCCACCTTGGAAAGCTGAGAACACAACATAAATCAACAGACCTATTAGCAGTGAGACTTGGGCGCGTAGACAGCTCATGAACATAGACAATGTCCAATCAGCTAATGCATGCTTGGAGCGTGGACGCGTGATCAGGAAATAACTGCATATATAAGGAGGCTTGTTTCTGTAATAAATGGCTTCGCTTGAATTCATATTGGATTGTGTGGAGTCCATGATTTTTCACGCTCGCAAGTGGCGATGCCGACGTGATATGCAAGGAGAATTTACGGCGAGGGGACAACTGCTGCGAGGAGCGAGCACCAGCTGGAGACGGCATGGCTGGACCGTGATCGGGACGTAGTCTGCAGGCTGCGTGTCTCCTGATTGATCGCTACAGAAGTGACAGAGGAGAGATAGAGGATCCGATATTGTTGCAACGGACACCCAAAGAGGTGAGCAGCTGGGGGCGAGAGGAGATGGGGCAGAATATTTTTAAAGAAGAAGAAGAAATAGTGCGACTCCTCTCGCATATCCTCTCTATGAGAAGGGTGAACTATGAGGAGAGTAACGTCAAAAAACTTTGAATTTGGTGGAGAGGCAATGGGTTTCCTGCTGATCTGTCAGGAGCTTTTCAAATAGAGACTTGGGAAAAAGTGGGAACTGTGTTGTGGAAGGCGATCAGTTGCAGTGAAAAATATATTCTCGGCCTTGTAACCGCCCCGAAACTGATAATTACTACACTGAAGCAATTAAAACCTGAAAAGACTGTTATGAGCATGTCGAGGGTTAAGATTGCGGGGTGACAATCAAACCCTGGCAGATGTATTGTTAACCTCCTCTCCCCCCCACTTCCCCCTTTTGCCCCTCCCTCTCTCCCCTTCCCACTCAGGACAGGCGATCGGGAGGGAAGGAAGGACAGAGAGAAGAGAGTTGGAAAAGTTAAAGATGTTTTACTAATGCTACTAATAAGAACAGAGAAAATAATACAAAATATACAAAACCAATCCTCTAAGTCTCAGCAACTGCAGAGCCAGCACCCAAAGTCCTGGATTGGACTCTGTAGCCAACCGGAGCTGGATTCAGTCTGTCACTAGGCCTCAGTTCGCAGGGACGACCAGCAAGGTCCTCTCCTAATGTCAGCCATGAGGAAAAAAGGGCCGAGATCCTCGTGATCTCCCACTTTATATGAAGTATTCACGTGAATGGAATGTTATACACCATTGGTCAGTCTCTCGGTCATCAGTTTTCTCGTTGCCCCTCTCGCGAGATGTCCATCCATGCTTATCAATAAGTTTGCATTCCATTCCTAGGTTTAACCAAAACATGTGTTGGGTTCTCCAGGAAAATGCAGCTAATATGAAGGCTTTAGCTGACAGGCAAAAATTCACTAAAAGAGAAACTTGTTTTTAACAAAACCAGAACATTCCACCCCTTATAATATGACATTCACTGAATACTTAAACCTTATCAATACAATCTATCAATACAATCTAATTAATCACTACTACTATATATATATATATATATATATATACACACATATGTACATATATACACAGGAGTAATTAATCAGTGGACCATCCTTTGAAAAGTTCATTAAGTTCATTTTGTCACAACAGTCTCCCAGGGCAGGAAAAATGGTACAAGTGCATCTCATGACCACTGTTTGTGGGTTAAGGACACCAACTTCGAAGAAGGTGTCGGGCGCCACTCGAAGAAGCTAGCTCTAGTTTCATCACCATTGTCTTGATCTGAAAGACACTTATTAAACATTGTTAGTGCGGCAATTCACATCATACAGTTCAGCATTGCATATTTTCACCTAGAATCAAATCCCCTTGAGGTACACACCGAACTTCTCCATCCTTAAGCATCACCCACCAGGTGCTGCCAGGTCCCTGGGCAAAAACAATCCCACGAATAGGTTTGCCTTTGCCTGAGGCAGGAGTAACCCAGACTGCCTTTCCTAACATATTTTTCATGTGTACTACAGGGACTTCATCTCCTTCTACAGTCCGTAGAATTTCTGATTGGGCAGGCCCGGCTCGATTGGTTGATCCCCTAGTGTTGACCAACCAAGTGGCTTTTGCTAAATGTGAATCCCAGTTTTTAAAGGTTCCACCACCAAGTGCCTTTAGTGTAGTTTTTAACAAACCATTGTACCTTTCAATTTTCCCAGAGGCTGGTGCATGATATGGAATATGATATACCCACTCAATACCATGTTCTTTGGCCCAATTGTCTATAGTACTGTTTTTGAAATGAGTACCATTGTCTGATTCAATTCTTTCTGGCGTACCGTGCCGCCAAAGGACTTGCTTTTCAAGGCCCAAGATAGTATTTCGGGCTGTAGCATGAGGTACGGCATATGTTTCCAACCATCCAGTGGTTGCTTCCACCATTGTAAGTACATAACGCTTACCTTGACGTGTTTGTGGAAGTGTCATATAATCAATCTGCCAAGCTTCTCCATACTTATACTTTAACCATCGCCCCCCATACCATACAGGTTTTAACCGTTTTGCTTGTTTGATTTCAGCGCAAGTTTCACATTCATGAATAACCTGTGAAATAGTGTCCATAGTTAAATCCACCCCTTGATCACGAGCCCATTTGTATGTTGCATCTCTACCTTGATGCCCTGAAGCATCATGGGCCCACCGAGCTAGGAAAAGTTCACCTTTATGTTGCCAGTCCAAGTCCATCTCAGCTACTTTAATCTTAGCAGCTTGATCTGCTTGTTGGTTGTTTAGATGTTCCTCGGTGGCTCGACTTTTAGGTACATGAGCATCTACATGCCGAACTTTCACAGGCAGGCTCTCTAGCCGAGCAGCAATGTCTTGCCACAGTGTGGCAGCCCAAATGGGTTTACCTCTGCGCTGCCAGTTGCTTTTCTTCCATTGCTGTAGCCACCCCCACAAGGCATTTGCTACCATCCATGAGTCAGTATAGAGATAAAGTATTGGCCACTTCTCTCGTTCAGCAATGTCCAAAGCCAGCTGGATGGCTTTCACTTCTGCAAACTGACTGGATTCACCTTGTCCTTCAGTGGCTTCTGTAACTTGTCGTGTGGGACTCCACACAGCAGCTTTCCACCTTCGATGTTTTCCTACAAGACGACAGGATCCATCTGTGAACAGTGCATACTGCTTATCAGTCTCTGAAAGCATATTATATGGTGGTGCTTCTTCAGCACGTTTTACTTCATCCTCATCTGGAGACATCCCAAAGTCTTTGCTTTCTGACCAGTCTGTAATAACTTCTAATATCCCTGGACGGTTGGGACTTCCAATTCGAGCTCGTTGTGTGATCAGTGCAATCCATTTACTCCACGTAACTTCGGTTGCATGATGTGGAGAGGGAACCGTCCCTTTGAACATCCAGCTCAGCACCGGCAGTCGAGGTGCCAGGAGGAGCTGTGCTTCAGTGCCGATCACTTCTGAAGCAGCTCAAACTCCTTCAGATGCTGCTAGTATCTCCTTTTCAGTTGGAGTATAGTTGGCCTCAGATCCTTTGTATCCTCGACTCCAAAAACCTAAGGGTCAACCTCGGGTTTCTCCTGGTGCTTTCTGCCAGAGGCTCCAGGTAAGTCCATTATCTCCGGCTGCAGTGTAGAGCACATTTTTAACATCTACTCCAGTTCGGACTGGTCCAAGGGCCACCGCATGAGTTATCTCACGCTTAATTTGTTCAAAGTCTTGTCGTTGTTCAGGGCCCCACTCAAATTGGTTCTTCTTACGAGTCACTCGATAGAGAGGGCTCACAATGTGGCTGTAGTCAGGAATATGCATTCTCCAAAAACCTACAATGCCCAAGAAACTCTGTGTCTCCTTTTTATTAGTAGGTGGAGACATTGCTGCAATTTTGTTGATCACATCCATTGGGATCTGACGACGGCCATCTTGCCATTTTATTCCTAAAAACTGGATCTCTCGTGCAGGTCCCTTGACCTTGCTCCGTTTTATGGCAAAACCAGCATCCAAAAGAATATGAATTATTCTCTCACCTTTCTCGAAGACTTCTTTCGCTGTGTCGCCCCCTACGATGATGTCATCAATATATTGCAAGTATTCTGGAGCTTCACCTTGCTCCAGCGTGGTCTGGATCAGTCCATGGTAGATGATAGGACTGTGTTTCCACCCCTGGGGCAAGCAATTCCATGTATACTGGATGCCCCTCCAGGTGAAAGCAAACTGCGGCCTGCACTCTGCTGCTACAGGAATAGAGAAAAATGCATTAGCAATGTCAGTTGTAGCATACCACTTGGCTGCCTTTGACTCCAGTTCAAATTACAGTTCTAGCATGTCAGGCACAGCAGCACTCAGTGGTGGTGTAACTTCATTCAGGCCACGATAGTCTACAGTTAGTCTCCACTCGTCACTAGACTTACGCACTGGCCAGATTGGGCTGTTAAAAGGTGAGCGAGTCTTACTGATCACACCCTGGCTTTCCAATTGACGGATCAGCTTCTGGATAGGAATCAAAGAGTCTCGATTGGTGCGATATTGCCGGCGATGCACCGTCGTGGTAGCAATTGGCACCTGCTGATCGTCAACCATCAGCAGTCCTACAACAGAAGGGTCATCTGAAAGACCAGGCAAATCAGACAGCTGTTCAATTTTCTCAGTGTCCACAGCTGCTATACCAAATGCCCACCTATACCCTTTTGGGTCCTTAAAATACCCTCTCCTGAGGTAGTCTATACCAAGGATACACGGAGCATCTGGACCAGTCACAATGGGATGCTTTTGCCAGTTTTTTCCAGTTAGGCTCATTTCAGCCTCTACAACAGTCAGCTCCTGGGATCCCCCAGTCACTCCAACAATATTGATGGATTGCGTTCCTTTATAATTAGAAGGAATTATTGTGCACTGAGCACCAGTGTCCACTAAAGCTTTGTACTCCTGGGGTTGTGTTGTACCAGGCCATAGTATTTGTACAGTCCAATAAACTCTGTTATCCCTTTCCTCCACCTGGTTGGAGGCAGGGCACCTCTAATTCCTGTTTTGCACAGTCTCTGGGTGTGAATTAGAGGTTCCTTCAAGAGCATCAGAATCTCTTCTGCTCCTTTTGTAAACTGGAGCAGCCACCTTCCTAGGAGTTTTTCCTTTTATCTCACGTACTCGTTCTTGAAGTTCTGAGGTAGACCTTCCATGCCGCTTATTCATGTTTTCTCCCTGTTCATGTAGGAAGAACCACAGTGAACCTCTTTTTGTGGGCTGTCTCTGCCCTCTCTCTTGAGATTGGAAACGCCTTCTCCTAACAGCTGAAACATAGGTTTGTGCAGGTCGTGAATGGTATGTGTCTTCTCTGAGCTCTTTGATTTCTTGCAACAGCTTTTCAAACCGGTCATCAGATTTTTCACACAGTTTCTCCACAGCAGAGACACAAGCCCGTAGAGAACCAGCAAGGCTGTCCTCAAAGCACCGGAGCTGCTCAATCACTTCATTAATTTCTTGTGCACCTCTAGCTGACCAGACCATTCCTGCCAATGACTTAGCATATGCAGGTGGTGCACTTTGTACAAATCTGCACCACATAGATTTTGTATAATTGATTCTATCTGGGTCTGTCCCCTCTTGGCTGTTTGGTCCTAGATAGATGATCTCTCGCGCAGCTAATTCTCTCAGGAACTGGATACCTCTCTCCATAGTATTCCATTTCCCTAACTTGGATATACAATCTTCCTTGTAGGGAAATCTGACTTTCATAGCTGCCAGGAGTCAGGTCCAGAGAGTAGCGGCATTAGACTCTCTTGAAATTGCCCTATCAATGGTGGAATCTTTTGACAGAGATCCCAGCTGCCTGGCTTCACCACCTTCTAATTCAATTGTTTCTGCCGCATTGTCCCAGCATCGCAGCAGCCAGGTTAAAATATTCTCGCCTTCACGACGACTAAAGTCTTTTTGCAGATCTCTCAGCTCACCTGGAGAAAAGGACCGAGTGGTGGTCACTTCATCTCCACCCTGTCCTGATGATGCCTCTTGGGTTGATGTTGGCCCTGTGCCATCACCTGCTGCACGGGTAGTCTTTCTAGTGACTTTCTTACAACCGGCAACTGATGCTGATATGGGTTCACCATCATTTGATTCATTTCCAGAGTCTGAATGACTGTCACAGTGATTGCTGTGGTTACAGCAGCAACAGTGAGCAGTGTGTGAAGAAGGGGGGGCTGCCTTGTTAGCCTTTGAGGCTGGAGAGGTAATGTTATCTGCAGCAACCTTGGCAGAGGAGCTCTGCGGAGGAGCTGTAGCTTCAGCCTGTGAAGCCGCGGTTGGGGGGGCAGTGGCTGCAGCAGCAGCTTTGGCTGTTTTGCCTTTTCTCGAGCGGCTAGGAGTGCTTTTTGCTAAAGCTTCCGAAGACGCACTGCAAATCTCAGGACTAAAAAGAGACGCAAACCTCCTATTGAACCTCATTTCTCTTAACAGTAACACAAACTGACACACATTCAGCAAAACAGATAACACCATCACAGTTCTATCAAAGCTCCAAGGATATTCGAAGTTCTCTAAAACATTTGCAAACTGTCCTAGCGAAAACACAAAAGTATTGTTAGTCAGTCTTTCTAAAGATTCGCTTGACCAATTAGTAAATACAGAGCCATTCTGCTCTTTAATCTCTCCTGGAGGTTTTTCGAGGTAAAGCAGAATCGAGTAGAAATTCATTAGCGGCTGCAATATAATGAAATAAACCAGTGCCATACCACACAGTATCATCATGACCGCTGTCCAGTTTCTTGTTGTTATATAATGAATACTTCGATTTAGAAAGAAACACCAACACAGATATGGGATCAGCGAGCACAATGTAGAAAATAACTGATACAACTTTTGCCATAACATCTTTAAATCAATGTAATTCACTTTGCCTTAATACCACTAAAACATATCCGAAGCAGACGCGCGAGTATCACAACTCTATGAGTTGGCACCGTGCCAAGAAAATTGAAAGGTACGTCAGAGCAGTAGAAAAGCCAAAAATCTCCAAATTTACCCCTTTCTCTTGCCCCACGTTGGACGCCAATTATCTGTCGAGGGTTAAGATTGCGTGCGGGGTGACAATCAAACCCTGGCAGATGTATTGTTAACCTCCTCTCCCCCCCACTTCCCCCTTTTGCCCCTCCCTCTCTCCCCTTCCCACTCAGGACAGGCGATCGGGAGGGAAAGAAGGACAGAGAGAAGAGAGTTGGAAAAGTTAAAGATGTTTTACTAATGCTACTAATAAGAACAGAGAAAATAATACAAAATATACAAAACCAATCCTCTAAGTCTCAGCAACTGCAGAGC
Organism: Patagioenas fasciata; assembly: GCF_037038585.1. Taxonomy (NCBI): domain Eukaryota; kingdom Metazoa; phylum Chordata; class Aves; order Columbiformes; family Columbidae; genus Patagioenas; species Patagioenas fasciata. The sequence goes on from NC_092559.1 coordinate 38,824,228, forward strand.
CAGCACCCAAAGTCCTGGATTGGACACTGCAGCCAACCGGAGCTGGATTCAGTCTGTCACTAGGCCTCAGTTCTCAGGGACGACCAGCAAGATCCTCTCCTAATGTCAGCCACGAGGAAAAAAGGGTCGAGATCCTCGTGATCTCCCACTTTATATGAAGTATTCACGTGAATGGAATGTTATACACCATTGGTCAGTCTCTCGGTCATCAGTTTTCTCGTTGCCCCTCTCGCGAGATGTCCATCCGTGCTTATCAATAAGTTTGCATTCCATTGCTAGGTTTAACCAAAACATGTGTTGCGTTCTCCAGGAAAATGCAGCTAATATGAAGGCTTTAGCTGACAGGCAAAAATTCACTAAAAGAGAAACTTGTTTTTAACAAAACCAGGACAGAGCATTAGTGACTCAAAACTTAAACTTGAACTTTGGGACGATATAGGGCAGAAATTATGGGATAAAGTCAGCAATGGAGATAAAGAAGCTAAATCATTAGCAACTGCATGGAAGCTTATAATTACCGTCTTAAAAGATCTTAAGGCTGAACGGTCTGCTGCTGCCGGAATTTTTGCAGCGTTGCAGCCTGATAAGTATCCTGAAAATCGCTATGAATCTTACCTAGTTCATGTTTTCAATGTCCTCCCTACTCCATCCCCTGCTGTGCCTTCGGCACCCCCGATGGTTCAGCAGTCTGGGGCGGGGGGAGGAAAGATGCCGAGCAGGTGGCCTCCTGTACCATTGCCCAACACTGATGAGAACAGCAAGTCCAGAGGATTGGAGTCTTGATCAAAGAACCTGTGAAAGCTGAGAATGTTAAAGTTGTAAACCTGTGTACTATCAGTTCTTTTTACCAATTTGTATCTGCCTCTACCACCTTTTAACCCTCCAACTTCCACGAGAGAGCAGAAGGAGTCACTGGTTGTTGTTTGCAGTTCTTTCTTTGTGACATTGTTTATGTGGATACACTGTGGGCCTTCTCCCCGCTTTTCCCACTCGTGCTGCAAGCAGCCCCGTGCTTCCCCTCCCTTCCTCCCTCCCTCTTCTCATGGTTTTTACTTACGAGATGGTGTCAGTAATGATTGTTTTCAGTCGTGTTTTTAAGAAATCGGTATTGGGAGGTGTTCTATAACCTAGGACAGCACTTGGAAATATGAGAAAGGAAAATCTTGTGAAATATTATGATCAATGGTGGCTGCTGTGTAAGTTAGATGAATGGGAAAAGTGGTTGGAGGATAGAACCTTGAAGTATAATACTTTGTTGCAATTAATGTTGTTTTTAAGGCGAGAAGACAGGCCAGCCAGGCGTGGTGGCGGAGTCACTCTTTACGTGAGAGAGCAACTACAATGTATTGAGTATTGTCCAGGCTCGGATGAGGAACGAGTTGAGAGTCTATGGGTGAAAATTAAGGGGCAGGCTGGCAAGGGTGATACTATTGTGGGTGTCTATTATAGGCCACCAGATCAGGGTGAGGAAGTTGATGAGGCCTTCTACAGACAGCTGAGAGCAGCCTCAAAATCACAGGCCATGGTTGTGGTGGGGGATTTTAACTTCCCTGATGTTTGTTGGAAGGACTACTCAGCCAGCCATCCACAGTCTAGGAGGTTCCTCCAGTGCCTTGATAACTTTCTGATGCAAAGGGTGGAGGAGCCGACTGGAAGAGGTGCACTGCTGGACCTCATCCTCACTAACAAGAAGGGTCTGGTTGAAGCGGTAAAGGTTGAGGGCTGCCTTGGTTGCAGCAACCATGAGATGACGGAGTTCAGGATCTTGTGTGGCAGGAACAGGATAGCAAGCAGAATTGCAACCCTGGATTTCAGCAAGGCAAACTTAGGCCTTTTCAGGCAATTGCTGAGGGAAATCCCATCGGTAAGGCTGCTTGAAGGTAAGGGGGCCAGAGATAGTTGGTTAGTGTTCAGGGACTGTTTCTACCGGGCACAAGATCAGAGCATCCTGACACGTAGGAAGTCAAGGAAGAGAACCAGGAGACCTGCGTGGTTAAAGAGGGAACTGCTGGGTATGCTCAAGTGGCAGAGGAGAGTTTACAGATCATGGAAGGAGGGGCTGGCCACTTGGGGAAAATATGAGGCTGTTGTCAGGGGATGTAGGGAGGCAACTAGGAAAGCTAAGGCCTCCTTGGAAGTAAACCTGGCGAGAGGGGTCAAGGACAACAGGAAGAGCTTTTTCCAATACATGGCAGATAAAACTAACACCAGAGGCAATGTAGGCCCACTGATGAACGGGGTGGGTGCCCTGGTGACAGAAGATACAGAGAAGGCAGAGGTACTGAATGCCTTCTTTGTCTCTGTCTACTCTGCTGGAGGCTGTCCTGAGGAGCCCCGTACCCCTGAGGCCCCAGAGGAAGGCAGGACAATGGAGGAGTTTTCCTCGGTTGATGAGGACTGGGTTAGGGACCAATTAGGCAATCTGGACATTCATAAATCCATGGGTCCAGATGGGATGCACCCGCAGGTACTGAGGGAGCTGGATGAGGTCATTGCTGGACCTCGCTCCATCATCTTTGCCAAGTCCTGGGAAATGGGAGAGGTGCCTGAGGACTGGAAGAAAGCAAATGTCACTCCAGTCTTCAAAAAGGGCAAGAAGGAGGACCCAGTTAACTATAGACCAGTCAGCCTCACCTCCGTTCCTGGGAAACTGATGGAATGACTTAGCCTTGGTGCCATCTCAAGGCATATCAGGGATAAGAGGGTCATTAGGGGCAGTCAACATGGCTTCACCAAGGGGAAGTCGTGCTTGACCAACCTCATTGACTTTTATGAGGACATAACAAGATGGGTGGATGATGGCAGAGTGGTGGATGTGGTCTACCTTGACTTCAGTAAGGCATTTGACACAGTCTCCCACAGCAGTGCGGTCTGGATGAATGGGTAATGAGGTGGACTGCGAACAGGCTGAAGGGAAGAAACCAGAGAGTCATGGTCAATGGGGCGGAGTCTAGTTGGAGGCCAGTATCTAGTGGAGTGCCTCAGGGCTCAGTACTGGGGCCTATATTATTCAATATATTCATCAATGATTTGGACGAGGGAATAGAGTGTACTGTCAGCAAGTTTGCTGATGACACCAAGCTGGGAGGAGCGGTTGACACACCAGAAGGCTGTGCTGCCATCCAGCATGACCTGGACGGGCTGGAGAGTTGGGTGGGGAAAAATTTAATGAAATATAACAAGGGCAAGTGTAGAGTCTTGCATCTTAGTAGGAACAACCCGAGGTTCCAGTATAAGTTGGGGAATGATCTATTAGAGAGCAGCGTAGGGGAAAGGGACCTGGAGTTCCTGGTGGACAGCAGGATGACCATGAGCCAGCACTGTGCCCTTGTGGCCAAGAAGGCCAATGGCATCCTGGGGTGTATTAGAAAGGGGGTAGTTAGTAGGTCAAGAGAGGTTCTCCTTCCCCTCTACTCTGCCCTGGTGAGACCACATATGGAATATTGTGTCCAGTTCTGGGCCCCTCAGTTCCAGAAGGACAGGGAACTGCTGGAGAGAATCCAGCGTAGGGCAACAAATTTGATGATTAAGGGAGTGGAGCATCTCCCTTACAAGGAAAGGCTGAGGGAGCTTGGTCTCTGTAGCTTGGAGAAGAGGAGACTGAGGGGTGTCCATATTAATGTTTACAAATATGTAAAGGGTGAGTGTCATGAGGATGGAGCCAGGCTCTTCTAGGTGACAACCAACGGTAGGACAAGGGGTAATGGGTTAAAACTGGAACACAAGATGTTCCACTTAAATTTGGGAAGAAACTTCTTCTCAGTGAGGGTGACAGAACACTGGAACAGGCTGCCCGGGGAGGTTGTGGAGTCTCCTACTCTGGAGGCATTCAAAACCTCCGTGGACGCCTTCCTGTGTAACCTCATCTAGGTGTTCCTGCTCCAGCAGGGGGATTGGACTAGATGATCTTTTGAGGTCCCTTCCAATCCCTAACATTCTGTGATTCTGTGAAGAGCAGGACAAAATAAATCTCTACAAGAGATGATTAAATCATTTCAGACAGTTTTACAGGTGGAACGGTTTGAACTTCAACAAGCTGAGAATTAACTGATAACACACAGGTCATAGAAAACTTGCTGAACTCTGCAAGATGCTTTCCTCATTAACCTGTTTTCTTTGTAGGTATCTGTTTAAGCATATTACAGTTTAATAGGTCTTTGTCTGTTATGTGGTACAGTAAGTTCATAGACTGTTAAATAACGAGAATCCATGGACTCAAAATGTGCGTTTTGTGATAATACAGAAGATCATGAGTAATTTAGTTATTTACTGCGTGAATGTGATGGTAAAATTTTGTGTGTGGTAGCTGTTACTTTTCTTTCTAGCATGCTAGCTCTATTCCAATATCCAGACTTGCGCAACTCTGTGATAGGCTGTGTCTCATCTCAATGTGCTGGATTTGGCTCTTCAGTATGCACATCAAGTAAAGAATCCTGCTTTTGGGATAGCAGTTGTAGCACACCAGATGAGACACTAATAAAAGCCTTGCCTAGTCCAGCTTGCTGTGGCGGCGTGGGGGCAGGTGCCCATTGGGCTCCAGCGCCCGCTGACCTGTTTTGTCAGGGAGACCCAGCGGTGCCTCTGCCTGGCTGAGCAGTAAGCGGCCCAAAGATGCAATGCAAAAATTGAGATATTGTCTTGAATAAGTGTAACTGTGATCCATCTGCATATTTGAACTTGATATTTGGTTTTCATATCTGAGTTCAGCATTTTAATTTGCATATTTCTATTTGGTACCAAAAGAATTTTGTTTGGGGAGATGATTACAAAATGGGAAAAGTTTCCACTGCTAAAATACCACCTTGCTCCCCCTTAGGATGCATCCTTACACATTAGAGTAATTGCTTATATTGTTACCTAGTAATTTTGAGACCAGAAAAGAATTTAAATTGTTAAACTCTGATTTGCATTGAAAGCAAAAAAACAAACAAAACAAACAAACAAAGAAGAAACCACAAACCAAACCAAAAGAAAACTCCTAAATGCTATGATGGATGTGAACTTGGTATTGTATGAGGTTGTATTTAAAAGTTGCTAGAATATGAACTGATTTAGGTCTAGGAAAATGGAATAATGGATTGATGTTTAAGATACTGTTTTTTGACATCTGTAAATTGTAAAAGGTAAATGGGGCTGAGGAATGTAACAACTGTTGAGCTAATTGGAGTTGCGTATAGAGGGTTTTATGTTTGGAATGAAATGGGAAAACAAAAAAGCAAATTATCCCAGGCCTGTGCTTGAACATAAATTTCAGGCCTTTGTCAAGCTACAAGATAAACCCAGCTCATTGTAACTGAGGAGTTTGCCAGAGCCTCCCAATTCATACCAGTGATTACGCCACCTGCATGGCCTTGGATATATCTAAACTGCAGCAAGAAGTTTTTTTAAAAAAAAAAAAATATATATATATATAAGGAAAAAGATAAGGAAAAAGCTGGTTGCCCACTGCTAAGCAGAGAAAGGGGGGCTTTATTCCCTCCTCGTCCTTCTTTTTTTTTTTCTTGGAGTGTTGTCATCCATCCTTGTTGTGGCACTGTGTTGCTTCTCAGCTTTGAATCAGGAGTTGTTGGTGCTGTTTCTTTTTGCTTCAGTCTTGTTTCTTAGGTTCTGGCACATCTGGGGAGAGAGCTCATCATTTTACCTCCTTGCTGAAGTCAGTCTTTTCACACTGGTCAGCTTTGGGGGGTCAGAGTGCTCAGTCTTGCTCTGGGTCAGACTGGTACTAATTTGGGTGTGGAATGGAGCCAGGCTGGTTTTATGTGGAGTTTGAACTGATTTGTTTTCATGCTGGGCTGGAGGTCTTGCCATCTCAGATGGGGGTGAGCGGGAGGTTTTATTCCCCCCCACCCCCTCCCCCCCAGCAATGTTACTGCTAGAGAACTGTAATACTGCATGAAGGCATCTGAGGATTAAATTTAAAGGCATCACCAGTGGATCCATAGTTCTAATGAAGCTGGGAAATTAAAGCAAAAATGTTTTTTAATAGACTTATTCTGTGGTAACTACTTGTAAGAGACTTCTCAGTATATTCACCGTGCTAGTTTTTGAGGTCATGGGAGAGAATGAAAGAAAGGCCTTTTTTTGAGACCAATGGAATGCCAAATTTGGAACAAAGTTTTACCATATGAATTCTTGTATTTGCCAGAAAGCCCTATACGTCTCTTGGGTCAGGATTCATTAAGTAAATTGTAAGCTCAAATAACGTTTTCTGAGAATTCCGTTTAGTTGCATGTCCTACAAGAAGCTGCTTGGATGGTGCAGATCTGCTTGCTTCAAGTGAGAAATCTCCAAGGAAATTTTGAATGCTGTATTTCCACTAGTATCTCAACAGATTCTGACAGAACCCAACAGGGCCTGACAGAACTCGACAGAGCCCACCAGGAACTGACAGAGCATGAACGGGCCTGCCAGAAACCAACACTCTGTCAGTCTCCTTTGATCCCTGTCGGGGAGCCTGACAAAACCTGACAGGGATTGACAGAGCCCTGCAGAGCCAGACAGAGCCTCACAAAGCCCAACAGAGCCTGACAGATCGTGACAGAGACAGACAGAGTCTGAAAGGGGCTTACAGAGGCCCACAGGTCCTGACACAAGCCATCAAAGCCCGACAGAAACCAACAAAGACCGACAGTGATCCAAAAGGCCAACAAAGCCCAACACTGCCCAACAACACTTGATAGGGCCTGACAGAGCCCAACAAAACCTGACAGAGCGTGAGTAGGCCCTACAGAGTCCGACAGAAGCTGACTAAGCCCGGTAGAGCTGATCACAGCCCAAAATAATAGCCTAAAAGACCTGGGCAGAGGTTGACAAGGCCCGACAGAGCCCGACAGGGCATGGCACACATTAACAGTGCCCTACATGCCCTACAAAGCTTGAGAAAACCCAGCAGATCCTGACAGGTCCTGACAGAGTCCGACAGGACCTGACAGATTCTGAGAGAACCTAACAGAGGCCGCAAGAGTCTGATAGAGCCCAACAAAACCCGACAGAGCCTGAAAGGGACTGACAGATCCTGACAGAACCCGAGAGAGTTTGCCAGAGACCGACAGAGCCTGTAAGAGCCTGATAGAGCTCAAATAAACCCGACAGAGCCCAACAGAACTCGACAAAGCTAGACAGAGCCCGCCAGGGCACGACAGAGCATGACAGAGTCTGACAGATATTGACAAATCTTGACAGAGCCCAAAAGAACCTGACACAATCTGAGAAAGCCTGACACAGTCCTAAAAGGGCCCAACAAAGCCCGACAGAGACCAAGAGGGTCTGACAGATCCCAGCAGAACTCGACAGGGTTGGACAAATCCCCACAGCTCCTTACAGTACACTACAGAGTTCAGTAGGGCCTGACAGAGTCCGACAAAGTGCAACAGAGACTGAAAGAGCTCAACAAAGCTTGCCAGAGCACGACAGGGCTTGACACAGCTTGAGAGAGCCTTACAGATCACGACAGAACCTGACAGAGCCCAACAGGGCCCAAAAAGCTTGAAAGAACCCAACAGCGCCCAATGGAACCTGAAAGACCTCGACAATACCCAACAGAGTCCGACAAACCTTGACAGAGCCTGACAAAGCCTGAATAATTGCAAGAAAGCCTGACAAAGCCTGACAAGGCCTGACAGAGCATGACAAGGCTTTATAGAGCCTGAGAAAGCCTGGTAGGGCAGAAAGAGATCAAAGGAGCTTGGCAGAGACTGACAGCACCTGACAGAGCCCGAGACTAGACCGACAAATCTAAACAAAGTCACAGAGAGACCGACAGGGCTTGAAAGAGTCTGACAAAATCTCACAGGGATTGACAGAGCCCTACAGAGCCTGACAGAGCCTGAAAGAGCTTTACGGAGCCTGAAAAAAGCATGGTCCGGCAGAAATAGCCTAAAAAAGCTTGACAGAGCCTGACAGAGATCGACAGATCTCGGCAAAGCAACACAGATACTGACAGAACCTGAAAGAGCCTGAAAAAAACCTGACAGGGATTGACAGAGGCCTACAGAGTCTGACAGATTGCGATAGAGCCCTACAAATCTTGACATCACCTGACAGAGACTGATCGTGCCTGAGAAAGCCCGGCAGAGTCTGACAGAACCTGATCGAGCCCAGCAGAGCCTGACAGAACCTGATAGAGCCCGGCAAAACCTGACAGAGCCCAACATAGCTCGGTAAAGCTTGACAGAGCCCACGAGGCCTTGAGAGAGCACTACAGGGCCTGCCAGAGCCCAACACAGCTCAACAGGTTTTGACAAATCTTGACAGTGCCTCATAGCGAACGATATAGCCCGGTAGGACCTGACAGAGGCTGAAAAAGTGCCAGAGAAGGCCTGACAGAGCATGACGAGGCTTTTACAAAGCCTGAAAAAGCCTGGTAGGGCAGAAAGAGCCCAAAGGAGCTTGACAGAGCCTGACAAATTTTGAGCGGCGGAGGAATACGCAGGTCGACTCAATATGAGTGATAAAGCATAGTTCGATTTATTAGCCCGAATAGCATATACTTATACAGTTCATGATAATTATGCATACCTGTCACCTACTAATTGGCTTAAGTTCTAACAGTACATTTGCATGGTCCTCCTACTTGCAGCTGCTAGCTATGCTTATTCTACATTGTAGTGCTGTTGAAAGCTGTTTGTGAAACTCTGCCAAGGTCTCAGTGACCTTGCTGATTTTACTGAAACAGTCAGCGGTTCCCACCGCGGCCTAACCTTACTAATTGTGCTAAAGTCTTCAGAATGGGCTCTGCTCGTACAACCGGTCCGCAGATCCATGTCCCCCATTTCCAAGCCATTCTCCAACAACAAATCATGACACAGATTGACAGTGCCCTATATGCCCCCAAAAAGCCTGATACAGCCTGATATGGCCCAACAGATCATGACAGAGCCTGAAAGAGCCTGACAGACCATGCCAAGGCCCAACAAAGCCTGAGAGAGCCTGATAGAACCTGACAGACGACAACAGAACCCAACAGAACCTGACAGGGTCTGACAGATCACGCAAAGGCACAACAAAGTCTGTCTCTGGGCTGCTAGGGCCCTGCTAGGGCTCTGTCAGGTTCTGTCGAGATATGTAAGGCTCTGTCAAGCTGTGTCAGGCCCTGTCGTGCTATGCATTGCTTTGTTGAGATCCTTCAGGCTCTGTCGCATTTTATCAGCCTCTGTCAGGCTCTACTGAGTCGCGGAAATGACCTTACAACCCTTCAGATAGTTAAGAAGGTATGTATTTACATATTCATTTACGGCGCCGGACACACTGTAAATCATTTCACCTGATACATGCATAAAATTACAGTAGCTGTGAGCTTGGTTAAATGCAGTAAAGTGTTACATATTCGTGAAAGTTTTAGGAACGCCTATGCATTTTCATAACCTGTCCCCGAGAAGGCGAGGAGACCATTTCCATAGTCTACACCTTCTGTTATCTAGTTCACCCAAGGATGCAACAAGGATGCACCCAAGGATTTTTATCTTTGCAAGGTGTCAGCAAACTCCTGTTTCTCATACAATAAATTACACAAAGCTAAGCAAGGCTAAGCAATAGGGATCTGGGTTAAAGGGTTAGCTTTCTAAGTGTTAGCTCTCTAACTGTCTTTAAGTGTTAGTTCTTTAAGTATTAATTAGTTAATTGTTAATTCCCAGTATCATTCCCCCCTTTTCTAAGAGGTTAGTAAATTCTTTTACTAATGTGATGATCCTTTATCTATGTTTTCTCTGGCCACAGGTAACAATGCTACTTCTACCTGAGAAAACCCATCTCTATTCTCAAACAGACTGTTAATGTTAATGCAAAAGTCAGGCTCCCGGTGTTTGTCTACTGCGCTGCTAAGCTCTTTTGGGGCAGCTGGCGACCATATGGCTGGTGCTCCGGCAGCAACGGCATCTTCTGGGTTGCAACGGGAACTTGCACTCTTTGGTGTAGTGACCCCGCTCACTGCGCTTGTAGCATTTGTCTTTTCTTCTGGCTTTCATTTTGCGAAGGTACTACATGCCATCCGGGCCGGTCACCCAGAAGGACCAAAAGGACCAAAGGGACCAAAAGGTCACTCAGAAGGTCCAGAAGGACCAAAACATGTCAAGGTAGACACAACCAAATTTCTTTGATAGAATTTCAGAAAGGTTTTGGTTAATTACTACAAACTTAAACTCTGTTTTGCAGAACTGGGCAATGTAATATACATACTCTGGTTGGTTTGCTTCCAGAGCACCAATTTAAAGGGTCCCCCACGGTTTTATTCAGATCTTGCCCATGCCAATTTTCATCCCACCCGTGTGCTAAGGCTATGATCATAAGAAATACAATTTTCCAGGTTGCACCTGGATTACCCTTCATGGTGCTTTGCAGGCTTTCCTCACTATAGAATTATGGATCCGGGTGTTCTGTTCTTTAATCTTGATAGCAGTAAAAGATGTCAAGAGGACTTGAAATGGACCTTCCTATTGTTGTTCCAAAGTCCTTTTCCGCAAGAGACTTCACATACACATAATCTCCCAGTTGGATGTTATAAACTGGCACATCCAAACCTCTACTCTGAGTTCCAAACATGTTTCCCAATTTTGTTAAGTTGTTTATCCAACGCTACCATATAAGAAGTCATAATTTCGTCCCCTACTTGTGCAGAGGTCCAGATTCCATCACTTCATGGCTAGTAGTTATAGCATAACCAGCATGCCTTTCACTGTTCAGGATATTGCTGCTTTCATCCATAAAGCAGTTCTCAGTGTTCTCCATAGGACTGTCCTTTAGATCTGCTCAGCTGGAGTTTGTTGCTTCCATGGTTTCCAGGCAATTATGATGAACTGGTTTTCCAATGTGACCACCGACGAAAGAAGCTGGATTGACAATGTTAGTGACGATGATTTAGCCTGATATTTGAGAAATCTTTGTGGGGAAAGCCAATGTCCCCCTTTTGCTTCTAGAATTGTAGACACCGTGTGAGATACTAGCTCAGTCATTTCCTGACCCATTTTGTGGGCGTCCTGTGTGTTCAGTAGCACTGCTGTAACTGCCTCTAGGCATCCAGGCCACTCCTTTGCAGTTGTGTCTAACTGTTTGGAGAAATAGGCCGCTGCTCGTTGGTACGGGTCAAGATCCTGTGCCAGTATACCCAAGGCTATTCCCTGCTTCTCGTGAGAGAATAGAAAACATGTTTTACTCACATCTGGGAGTCCTAAAGCAGGTGCTGTCATCAAAGCCTTACCAAGTTCTTCAAAGGCTCATGTAGCTCCTTTATTCCATTGCAGGTGTTCCTGATCTGTGGCTTCTAGTACATACAATGGCTTGACAAGCAATCTGTAATTATAAATCTACAACCAGCGCCACCCCCCAAAAGGGTCCATAAGCCTATCCCAGGGTCCTGTGCCCTACACTAATTTCATAGGCCAAATAAGTTACCTGTTACTGTATCATCTGGGCTTTCTTCTGTGATACCCGGTATCCTTCGAGCCCCAAACAGTTCAGTAGACTTACAGTTCAGGTTATGCACGTCTTCTTTGTTCTGGTAGCGATCAAAATGTCATCTCCATATTGTTGCATCTGTCCTTCATCACATGGGGCTTCCCAAGATTCAAGATCTTTAGCAAGCTGATTTCCAAATATTTTCGGGCTGTTCTTAAATCCTTGTGATAACACCGGCCATGTGAGCTGGGTTTTACGTAAATATTGTCTGGCTGGCTTCATGGAGAGGGAGGCAAAAAGGCATCTTTTACATCTAAAACAGTAAACCAAATCAGAGTTAATACATTCAGAAATGTGAATGGGTTTTCTACCACTGGGTAGAGGTCCTTTGTTATTCTGTTTATAACCCAATTTGTATGAATTTCTCTATTACGGGCCAAATTCCCTCCATGTCCTCCCTTTTCTAAGGGCATTGTTTTATCCTTACCGGGTGTTCTCCTTCCTTGATTTTTACCTCGACGGGTGGAGCATTTTTGGCCCTTCCAGGTACATCAGTAGCCCATATCCAGGGATACATTTGGTTCACAACTTCTTCATTAATCTTGCCTTCTGTGGGAACAGTTGCTAAAAGCAAGTCCATTATTTTCATATATTGCTGATCATTTACCTCCAGAGTAATTTCTCCTTTTTTGAATCTGATTACTGCATCCATTTGTTCCAACAGATTTCTCCCCAAAATAGGTTTCAGGGAACTTGGCATACATAAAAATCTATAAATGTCTACTTGGTTACCCAATTTGTATTTCAAAGGTTCACAAAAATATGCCCTTTCACTTTGGCCAGTGACTCCCTTTACCTACTATGTAATTGTTTCTTATTGGCAGTCCACCAAAAATTCCACTAGTTTCTGTTCATTCCAGGTTCCCATCAGTCTTTTTCAAAACTTGCTACTGTCCGTTTCTCTCTCTGCCTACTTCTTCTGTACCTTCCCCAACATTCCTTTTCTCAGTATACATTGATCTCTCTCTAAAGGTTTTCAAAGCCTTCCAACCTCTTTAGTTCCATACTTTCTTATCCTTTTGACAATCTTCCTTTTCCCTGAATACTCTCCAAGGTTCATCTAACAACATTCCAAATTTCTGCTTTCTGTTGCTCTCAGTTTTTATAAATTCTCTAGGGGAGCTTACACCATTTTGGGTGCTAGACGCTACCCTGAGAGGCATACGGCCTGCCCCCCCAATTTCACCACTTCAAGCAGCGGTTTTCCTATTTTTATTTTTTTTTTTTTTTTACTTTCTCTCCTTGCTGCAGTTTAGACACAGGCAAGGTCACGCAGACAGGGGAGGTTGAGTTTATCCTGCAGCTTGGCAGAGACGTGAGATTTATATTACAACACAGACCTGGGATATTTTGCTTTTTTTGGTTTTCCATTTAATTCCAGTCACAATACACTTCAAATATAATTCCAATTAGCTCACCTGTGGATGGGTTTCTATTAGATGGAGATTTGTTACTGAACTAGGGGGGGGACATTGGCTTTCCCCACAAAGATTTCTCAAATATCAGGCTAAATCATCGTCACTAACATTGTCAATCCAGCTTCTTTCGTCGGTGGTCACATTGGAAAACCAGTTCATCATAATTGCCTGGAAACCATGGAAGCAACAAACTCCAGCTGAGCAGATCTAAAGGACAGTCCTATGGAGAACACTGAGAACTGCTTTATGGATGAAAGCAGCAATATCCTGAACAGTGAAAGGCATGCTGGTTATGCTATAACTACTAGCCATGAAGTGATGGAATCTGGACCTCTGCACAAGTAGGGGACGAAATTATGACTTCTTATATGGTAGCGTTGGATAAACAACTTAACAAAATTGGGAAACATGTTTGGAACTCAGAGTAGAGGTTTGGATGTGCCAGTTTATAACATCCAACTGGGAGATTATGTGTATGTGAAGTCTCTTGCGGAAAAGGACTTTGGAACAACAATAGGAAGGTCCATTTCAAGTCCTCTTGACATCTTTTACTGCTATCAAGATTAAAGAACAGAACACCCGGATCCATAATTCTATAGTGAGGAAAGCCTGCAAAGCACCATGAAGGGTAATCCAGGTGCAACCTGGAAAATTGTATTTCTTATGATCATAGCCTTAGCACACGGGTGGGATGAAAATTGGCATGGGCAAGATCTGAATAAAACCGTGGGGGACCCTTTAAATTGGTGCTCTGGAAGCAAACCAACCAGAGTATGTATATTACATTGCCCAGTTCTGCAAAACAGAGTTTAAGTTTGTAGTAATTAACCAAAACCTTTCTGAAATTCTATCAAAGAAATTTGGTTGTGTCTACCTTGACATGTTTTGGTCCTTCTGGACCTTCTGAGTGACCTTTTGGTCCCTTTGGTCCTTTTGGTCCTTCTGGGTGACCGGCCCGGATGGCATGTAGTACCTTCGCAAAATGAAAGCCAGAAGAAAAGACAAATGCTACAAGCGCAGTGAGCGGGGTCACTACACCAAAGAGTGCAAGTTCCCGTTGCAACCCAGAAGATGCCGTTGCTGCCGGAGCACCAGCCATATGGTCGCCAGCTGCCCCAAAAGAGCTTAGCAGCGCAGTAGACAAACACCGGGAGCCTGACTTTTGCATTAACATTAACAGTCTGTTTGAGAATAGAGATGGGTTTTCTCAGGTAGAAGTAGCATTGTTACCTGTGGCCAGAGAAAACATAGATAAAGGATCATCACATTAGTAAAAGAATTTACTAACCTCTTAGAAAAGGGGGGAATGATACTGGGAATTAACAATTAACTAATTAATACTTAAAGAACTAACACTTAAAGACAGTTAGAGAGCTAACACTTAGAAAGCTAACCCTTTAACCCAGATCCCTATTGCTTAGCCTTGCTTAGCTTTGTGTAATTTATTGTATGAGAAACAGGAGTTTGCTGACACCTTGCAAAGATAAAAATCCTTGGGTGCATCCTTGTTGCATCCTTGGGTGAACTAGATAACAGAAGGTGTAGACTATGGAAATGGTCTCCTCGCCTTCTCGGGGACAGGTTATGAAAATGCATAGGCGTTCCTAAAACTTTCACGAATATGTAACACTTTACTGCATTTAACCAAGCTCACAGCTACTGTAATTTTATGCATGTATCAGGTGAAATGATTTACAGTGTGTCCGGCGCCGTAAATGAATATGTAAATACATACCTTCTTAACTATCTGAAGGGTTGTAAGGTCATTTCCGCGACTCAGTAGAGCCTGACAGAGGCTGATAAAATGCGACAGAGCCTGAAGGATCTCAACAAAGCAATGCATAGCACGACAGGGCCTGACACAGCTTGACAGAGCCTTACATATCTCGACAGAACCTGACAGAGCCCTAGCAGGGCCCTAGCAGCCCAGAGACAGACTTTGTTGTGCCTTTGCGTGATCTGTCAGACCCTGTCAGGTTCTGTTGGGTTCTGTTGTCGTCTGTCAGGTTCTATCAGGCTCTCTCAGGCTTTGTTGGGCCTTGGCATGGTCTGTCAGGCTCTTTCAGGCTCTGTCATGATCTGTTGGGCCATATCAGGCTGTATCAGGCTTTTTGGGGGCATATAGGGCACTGTCAATCTGTGTCATGATTTGTTGTTGGAGAATGGCTTGGAAATGGGGGACATGGATCTGCGGACCGGTTGTACGAGCAGAGCCCATTCTGAAGACTTTAGCACAATTAGTAAGGTTAGGCCGCGGTGGGAACCGCTGACTGTTTCAGTAAAATCAGCAAGGTCACTGAGACCTTGGCAGAGTTTCACAAACAGCTTTCAACAGCACTACAATGTAGAATAAGCATAGCTAGCAGCTGCAAGTAGGAGGACCATGCAAATGTACTGTTAGAACTTAAGCCAATTAGTAGGTGACAGGTATGCATAATTATCATGAACTGTATAAGTATATGCTATTCGGGCTAATAAATCGAACTATGCTTTATCACTCATATTGAGTCGACCTGCGTATTCCTCCGCCGCTCAAAATTTGTCAGGCTCTGTCAAGCTCCTTTGGGCTCTTTCTGCCCTACCAGGCTTTTTCAGGCTTTGTAAAAGCCTCGTCATGCTCTGTCAGGCCTTCTCTGGCACTTTTTCAGCCTCTGTCAGGTCCTACCGGGCTATATCGTTCGCTATGAGGCACTGTCAAGATTTGTCAAAACCTGTTGAGCTGTGTTGGGCTCTGGCAGGCCCTGTAGTGCTCTCTCAAGGCCTCGTGGGCTCTGTCAAGCTTTACCGAGCTATGTTGGGCTCTGTCAGGTTTTGCCGGGCTCTATCAGGTTCTGTCAGGCTCTGCTGGGCTCGATCAGGTTCTGTCAGACTCTGCCGGGCTTTCTCAGGCACGATCAGTCTCTGTCAGGTGATGTCAAGATTTGTAGGGCTCTATCGCAATCTGTCAGACTCTGTAGGCCTCTGTCAATCCCTGTCAGGTTTTTTTCAGGCTCTTTCAGGTTCTGTCAGTATCTGTGTTGCTTTGCCGAGATCTGTCGATCTCTGTCAGGCTCTGTCAAGCTTTTTTAGGCTATTTCTGCCGGACCATGCTTTTTTCAGGCTCCGTAAAGCTCTTTCAGGCTCTGTCAGGCTCTGTAGGGCTCTGTCAATCCCTGTGAGATTTTGTCAGACTCTTTCAAGCCCTGTCGGTCTCTCTGTGACTTTGTTTAGATTTGTCGGTCTAGTCTCGGGCTCTGTCAGGTGCTGTCAGTCTCTGCCAAGCTCCTTTGATCTCTTTCTGCCCTACCAGGCTTTCTCAGGCTCTATAAAGCCTTGTCATGCTCTGTCAGGCCTTGTCAGGCTTTGTCAGGCTTTCTTGCAATTATTCAGGCTTTGTCAGGCTCTGTCAAGGTTTGTCGGACTCTGTTGGGTATTGTCGAGGTCTTTCAGGTTCCATTGGGCGCTGTTGGGTTCTTTCAAGCTTTTTGGGCCCTGTTGGGCTCTGTCAGGTTCTGTCGTGATCTGTAAGGCTCTCTCAAGCTGTGTCAAGCCCTGTCGTGCTCTGGCAAGCTTTGTTGAGCTCTTTCAGTCTCTGTTGCACTTTGTCGGACTCTGTCAGGCCCTACTGAACTCTGTAGTGTACTGTAAGGAGCTGTGGGGATTTGTCCAACCCTGTCGAGTTCTGCTGGGATCTGTCAGACCCTCTTGGTCTCTGTCGGGCTTTGTTGGGCCCTTTTAGGACTGTGTCAGGCTTTCTCAGATTGTGTCAGGTTCTTTTGGGCTCTGTCAAGATTTGTCAATATCTGTCAGACTCTGTCATGCTCTGTCGTGCCCTGGCGGGCTCTGTCTAGCTTTGTCGAGTTCTGTTGGGCTCTGTCGGGTTTATTTGAGCTCTATCAGGCTCTTACAGGCTCTGTCGGTCTCTGGCAAACTCTCTCGGGTTCTGTCAGGATCTGTCAGTCCCTTTCAGGCTCTGTCGGGTTTTGTTGGGCTCTATCAGACTCTTGCGGCCTCTGTTAGGTTCTCTCAGAATCTGTCAGGTCCTGTCGGACTCTGTCAGGACCTGTCAGGATCTGCTGGGTTTTCTCAAGCTTTGTAGGGCATGTAGGGCACTGTTAATGTGTGCCATGCCCTGTCGGGCTCTGTCGGGCCTTGTCAACCTCTGCCCAGGTCTTTTAGGCTATTATTTTGGGCTGTGATCAGCTCTACCGGGCTTAGTCAGCTTCTGTCGGACTCTGTAGGGCCTACTCACGCTCTGTCAGGTTTTGTTGGGCTCTGTCAGGCCCTATCAAGTGTTGTTGGGCAGTGTTGGGCTTTGTTGGCCTTTTGGATCACTGTCGGTCTTTGTTGGTTTCTGTCGGGCTTTGATGGCTTGTGTCAGGACCTGTGGGCCTCTGTAAGCCCCTTTCAGACTCTGTCTGTCTCTGTCACGATCTGTCAGGCTCTGTTGGGCTTTGTGAGGCTCTGTCTGGCTCTGCAGGGCTCTGTCAATCCCTGTCAGGTTTTGTCAGGCTCCCCGACAGGGATCAAAGGAGACTGACAGAGTGTTGGTTTCTGGCAGGCCCGTTCATGCTCTGTCAGTTCCTGGTGGGCTCTGTCGAGTTCTGTCAGGCCCTGTTGGGTTCTGTCAGAATCTGTTGAGATACTAGTGGAAATACAGCATTCAAAATTTCCTTGGAGATTTCTCACTTGAAGCAAGCAGATCTGCACCATCCAAGCAGCTTCTTGTAGGACATGCAACTAAACGGAATTCTCAGAAAACGTTATTTGAGCTTACAATTTACTTAATGAATCCTGACCCAAGAGACGTATAGGGCTTTCTGGCAAATACAAGAATTCATATGGTAAAACTTTGTTCCAAATTTGGCATTCCATTGGTCTCAAAAAAAGGCCTTTCTTTCATTCTCTCCCATGACCTCAAAAACTAGCACGGTGAATATACTGAGAAGTCTCTTACAAGTAGTTACCACAGAATAAGTCTATTAAAAAACATTTTTGCTTTAATTTCCCAGCTTCATTAGAACTATGGATCCACTGGTGATGCCTTTAAATTTAATCCTCAGATGCCTTCATGCAGTATTACAGTTCTCTAGCAGTAACATTGCTGGGGGGGAGGGGGTGGGGGGGAATAAAACCTCCCGCTCACCCCCATCTGAGATGGCAAGACCTCCAGCCCAGCATGAAAACAAATCAGTTCAAACTCCACATAAAACCAGCCTGGCTCCATTCCACACCCAAATTAGTACCAGTCTGACCCAGAGCAAGACTGAGCACTCTGACCCCCCAAAGCTGACCAGTGTGAAAAGACTGACTTCAGCAAGGAGGTAAAATGATGAGCTCTCTCCCCAGATGTGCCAGAACCTAAGAAACAAGACTGAAGCAAAAAGAAACAGCACCAACAACTCCTGATTCAAAGCTGAGAAGCAACACAGTGCCACAACAAGGATGGATGACAACACTCCAAGAAAAAAAAAAAGAAGGACGAGGAGGGAATAAAGCCCCCCTTTCTCTGCTTAGCAGTGGGCAACCAGCTTTTTCCTTATCTTTTTCCTTATATATATATATATTTTTTTTTTTTAAAAAAAACTTCTTGCTGCAGTTTAGATATATCCAAGGCCATGCAGGTGGCGTAATCACTGGTATGAATTGGGAGGCTCTGGCAAACTCCTCAGTTACAATGAGCTGGGTTTATCTTGTAGCTTGACAAAGGCCTGAAATTTATGTTCAAGCACAGGCCTGGGATAATTTGCTTTTTTGTTTTCCCATTTCATTCCAAACATAAAACCCTCTATACGCAACTCCAATTAGCTCAACAGTTGTTACATTCCTCAGCCCCATTTACCTTTTACAATTTACAGATGTCAAAAAACAGTATCTTAAACATCAATCCATTATTCCATTTTCCTAGACCTAAATCAGTTCATATTCTAGCAACTTTTAAATACAACCTCATACAATACCAAGTTCACATCCATCATAGCATTTAGGAGTTTTCTTTTGGTTTGGTTTGTGGTTTCTTCTTTGTTTGTTTGTTTTGTTTGTTTTTTTGCTTTCAATGCAAATCAGAGTTTAACAATTTAAATTCTTTTCTGGTCTCAAAATTACTAGGTAACAATATAAGCAATTACTCTAATGTGTAAGGATGCATCCTAAGGGGGAGCAAGGTGGTATTTTAGCAGTGGAAACTTTTCCCATTTTGTAATCATCTCCCCAAACAAAATTCTTTTGGTACCAAATAGAAATATGCAAATTAAAATGCTGAACTCAGATATGAAAACCAAATATCAAGTTCAAATATGCAGATGGATCACAGTTACACTTATTCAAGACAATATCTCAATTTTTGCATTGCATCTTTGGGCCGCTTACTGCTCAGCCAGGCAGAGGCACCGCTGGGTCTCCCTGACAAAACAGGTCAGCGGGCGCTGGAGCCCAATGGGCACCTGCCCCCACGCCGCCACAGCAAGCTGGACTAGGCAAGGCTTTTATTAGTGTCTCATCTGGTGTGCTACAACTGCTATCCCAAAAGCAGGATTCTTTACTTGATGTGCATACTGAAGAGCCAAATCCAGCACATTGAGATGAGACACAGCCTATCACAGAGTTGCGCAAGTCTGGATATTGGAATAGAGCTAGCATGCTAGAAAGAAAAGTAACAGCTACCACACACAAAATTTTACCATCACATTCACGCAGTAAATAACTAAATTACTCATGATCTTCTGTATTATCACAAAACGCACATTTTGAGTCCATGGATTCTCGTTATTTAACAGTCTATGAACTTACTGTACCACATAACAGACAAAGACCTATTAAACTGTAATATGCTTAAACAGATACCTACAAAGAAAACAGGTTAATGAGGAAAGCATCTTGCAGAGTTCAGCAAGTTTTCTATGACCTGTGTGTTATCAGTTAATTCTCAGCTTGTTGAAGTTCAAACCGTTCCACCTGTAAAACTGTCTGAAATGATTTAATCATCTCTTGTAGAGATTTATTTTGTCCTGCTCTTCACAGAATCACAGAATGTTAGGGATTGGAAGGGACCTCAAAAGATCATCTAGTCCAATCCCCCTGCTGGAGCAGGAACACCTAGATGAGGTTACACAGGAAGGCGTCCACGGAGGTTTTGAATGCCTCCAGAGTAGGAGACTCCACAACCTCCCCGGGCAGCCTGTTCCAGTGTTCTGTCACCCTCACTGAGAAGAAGTTTCTTCCCAAATTTAAGTGGAACATCTTGTGTTCCAGTTTTAACCCATTACCCCTTGTCCTACCGTTGGTTGTCACCTAGAAGAGCCTGGCTCCATCCTCATGACACTCACCCTTTACATATTTGTAAACATTAATATGGACACCCCTCAGTCTCCTCTTCTCCAAGCTACAGAGACCAAGCTCCCTCAGCCTTTCCTTGTAAGGGAGATGCTCCACTCCCTTAATCATCAAATTTGTTGCCCTACGCTGGATTCTCTCCAGCAGTTCCCTGTCCTTCTGGAACTGAGGGGCCCAGAACTGGACACAATATTCCATATGTGGTCTCACCAGGGCAGAGTAGAGGGGAAGGAGAACCTCTCTTGACCTACTAACTACCCCCTTTCTAATACACCCCAGGATGCCATTGGCCTTCTTGGCCACAAGGGCACAGTGCTGGCTCATGGTCATCCTGCTGTCCACCAGGAACTCCAGGTCCCTTTCCCCTACGCTGCTCTCTAATAGATCATTCCCCAACTTATACTGGAACCTCGGGTTGTTCCTACTAAGATGCAAGACTCTACACTTGCCCTTGTTATATTTCATTAAATTTTTCCCCACCCAACTCTCCAGCCCGTCCAGGTCATGCTGGATGGCAGCACAGCCTTCTGGTGTGTCAACCGCTCCTCCCAGCTTGGTGTCATCAGCAAACTTGCTGACAGTACACTCTATTCCCTCGTCCAAATCATTGATGAATATATTGAATAATATAGGCCCCAGTACTGAGCCCTGAGGCACTCCACTAGATACTGGCCTCCAACTAGACTCCGCCCCATTGACCATGACTCTCTGGTTTCTTCCCTTCAGCCTGTTCGCAGTCCACCTCATTACCCATTCATCCAGACCGCACTGCTGTGGGAGACTGTGTCAAATGCCTTACTGAAGTCAAGGTAGACCACATCCACCACTCTGCCATCATCCACCCATCTTGTTATGTCCTCATAAAAGTCAATGAGGTTGGTCAAGCACGACTTCCCCTTGGTGAAGCCATGTTGACTGCCCCTAATGACCCTCTTATCCCTGATATGCCTTGAGATGGCACCAAGGCTAAGTCATTCCATCAGTTTCCCAGGAACGGAGGTGAGGCTGACTGGTCTATAGTTAACTGGGTCCTCCTTCTTGCCCTTTTTGAAGACTGGAGTGACATTTGCTTTCTTCCAGTCCTCAGGCACCTCTCCCATTTCCCAGGACTTGGCAAAGATGATGGAGCGAGGTCCAGCAATGACCTCATCCAGCTCCCTCAGTACCTGCGGGTGCATCCCATCTGGACCCATGGATTTATGAATGTCCAGATTGCCTAATTGGTCCCTAACCCAGTCCTCATCAACCGAGGAAAACTCCTCCATTGTCCTGCCTTCCTCTGGGGCCTCAGGGGTACGGGGCTCCTCAGGACAGCCTCCAGCAGAGTAGACAGAGACAAAGAAGGCATTCAGTACCTCTGCCTTCTCTGTATCTTCTGTCACCAGGGCACCCACCCCGTTCATCAGTGGGCCTACATTGCCTCTGGTGTTAGTTTTATCTGCCATGTATTGGAAAAAGCTCTTCCTGTTGTCCTTGACCCCTCTCGCCAGGTTTACTTCCAAGGAGGCCTTAGCTTTCCTAGTTGCCTCCCTACATCCCCTGACAACAGCCTCATATTTTCCCCAAGTGGCCAGCCCCTCCTTCCATGATCTGTAAACTCTCCTCTGCCACTTGAGCATACCCAGCAGTTCCCTCTTTAACCACGCAGGTCTCCTGGTTCTCTTCCTTGACTTCCTACGTGTCAGGATGCTCTGATCTTGTGCCCGGTAGAAACAGTCCCTGAACACTAACCAACTATCTCTGGCCCCCTTACCTTCAAGCAGCCTTACCGATGGGATTTCCCTCAGCAATTGCCTGAAAAGGCCTAAGTTTGCCTTGCTGAAATCCAGGGTTGCAATTCTGCTTGCTATCCTGTTCCTGCCACACAAGATCCTGAACTCCGTCATCTCATGGTTGCTGCAACCAAGGCAGCCCTCAACCTTTACCGCTTCAACCAGACCCTTCTTGTTAGTGAGGATGAGGTCCAGCAGTGCACCTCTTCCAGTCGGCTCCTCCACCCTTTGCATCAGAAAGTTATCAAGGCACTGGAGGAACCTCCTAGACTGTGGATGGCTGGCTGAGTAGTCCTTCCAACAAACATCAGGGAAGTTAAAATCCCCCACCACAACCATGGCCTGTGATTTTGAGGCTGCTCTCAGCTGTCTGTAGAAGGCCTCATCAACTTCCTCACCCTGATCTGGTGGCCTATAATAGACACCCACAATAGTATCACCCTTGCCAGCCTGCCCCTTAATTTTCACCCATAGACTCTCAACTCGTTCCTCATCCGAGCCTGGACAATACTCAATACATTGTAGTTGCTCTCTCACGTAAAGAGTGACTCCGCCACCACGCCTGGCTGGCCTGTCTTCTCGCCTTAAAAACAACATTAATTGCAACAAAGTATTATACTTCAAGGTTCTATCCTCCAACCACTTTTCCCATTCATCTAACTTACACAGCAGCCACCATTGATCATAATATTTCACAAGATTTTCCTTTCTCATATTTCCAAGTGCTGTCCTAGGTTATAGAACACCTCCCAATACCGATTTCTTAAAAACACGACTGAAAACAATCATTACTGACACCATCTCGTAAGTAAAAACCATGAGAAGAGGGAGGGAGGAAGGGAGGGGAAGCACGGGGCTGCTTGCAGCACGAGTGGGAAAAGCGGGGAGAAGGCCCACAGTGTATCCACATAAACAATGTCACAAAGAAAGAACTGCAAACAACAACCAGTGACTCCTTCTGCTCTCTCGTGGAAGTTGGAGGGTTAAAAGGTGGTAGAGGCAGATACAAATTGGTAAAAAGAACTGATAGTACACAGGTTTACAACTTTAACATTCTCAGCTTTCACAGGTTCTTTGATCAAGACTCCAATCCTCTGGACTTGCTGTTCTCATCAGTGTTGGGCAATGGTACAGGAGGCCACCTGCTCGGCATCTTTCCTCCCCCCGCCCCAGACTGCTGAACCATCGGGGGTGCCGAAGGCACAGCAGGGGATGGAGTAGGGAGGACATTGAAAACATGAACTAGGTAAGATTCATAGCGATTTTCAGGATACTTATCAGGCTGCAACGCTGCAAAAATTCCGGCAGCAGCAGACCGTTCAGCCTTAAGATCTTTTAAGACGGTAATTATAAGCTTCCATGCAGTTGCTAATGATTTAGCTTCTTTATCTCCATTGCTGACTTTATCCCATAATTTCTGCCCTATATCGTCCCAAAGTTCAAGTTTAAGTTTTGAGTCACTAATGCTCTGTCCTGGTTTTGTTAAAAACAAGTTTCTCTTTTAGTGAATTTTTGCCTGTCAGCTAAAGCCTTCATATTAGCTGCATTTTCCTGGAGAACGCAACACATGTTTTGGTTAAACCTAGCAATGGAATGCAAACTTATTGATAAGCACGGATGGACATCTCGCGAGAGGGGCAACGAGAAAACTGATGACCGAGAGACTGACCAATGGTGTATAACATTCCATTCACGTGAATACTTCATATAAAGTGGGAGATCACGAGGATCTCGACCCTTTTTTCCTCGTGGCTGACATTAGGAGAGGATCTTGCTGGTCGTCCCTGAGAACTGAGGCCTAGTGACAGACTGAATCCAGCTCCGGTTGGCTGCAGTGTCCAATCCAGGACTTTGGGTGCTGGCTCTGCAGTTGCTGAGACTTAGAGGATTGGTTTTGTATATTTTGTATTATTTTCTCTGTTCTTATTAGTAGCATTAGTAAAACATCTTTAACTTTTCCAACTCTCTTCTCTCTGTCCTTCTTTCCCTCCCGATCGCCTGTCCTGAGTGGGAAGGGGAGAGAGGGAGGGGCAAAAGGGGGAAGTGGGGGGGAGAGGAGGTTAACAATACATCTGCCAGGGTTTGATTGTCACCCCGCACGCAATCTTAACCCTCGACAGATAATTGGCGTCCAACGTGGGGCAAGAGAAAGGGGTAAATTTGGAGATTTTTGGCTTTTCTACTGCTCTGACGTACCTTTCAATTTTCTTGGCACGGTGCCAACTCATAGAGTTGTGATACTCGCGCGTCTGCTTCGGATATGTTTTAGTGGTATTAAGGCAAAGTGAATTACATTGATTTAAAGATGTTATGGCAAAAGTTGTATCAGTTATTTTCTACATTGTGCTCGCTGATCCCATATCTGTGTTGGTGTTTCTTTCTAAATCGAAGTATTCATTATATAACAACAAGAAACTGGACAGCGGTCATGATGATACTGTGTGGTATGGCACTGGTTTATTTCATTATATTGCAGCCGCTAATGAATTTCTACTCGATTCTGCTTTACCTCGAAAAACCTCCAGGAGAGATTAAAGAGCAGAATGGCTCTGTATTTACTAATTGGTCAAGCGAATCTTTAGAAAGACTGACTAACAATACTTTTGTGTTTTCGCTAGGACAGTTTGCAAATGTTTTAGAGAACTTCGAATATCCTTGGAGCTTTGATAGAACTGTGATGGTGTTATCTGTTTTGCTGAATGTGTGTCAGTTTGTGTTACTGTTAAGAGAAATGAGGTTCAATAGGAGGTTTGCGTCTCTTTTTAGTCCTGAGATTTGCAGTGCGTCTTCGGAAGCTTTAGCAAAAAGCACTCCTAGCCGCTCGAGAAAAGGCAAAACAGCCAAAGCTGCTGCTGCAGCCACTGCCCCCCCAACCGCGGCTTCACAGGCTGAAGCTACAGCTCCTCCGCAGAGCTCCTCTGCCAAGGTTGCTGCAGATAACATTACCTCTCCAGCCTCAAAGGCTAACAAGGCAGCCCCCCCTTCTTCACACACTGCTCACTGTTGCTGCTGTAACCACAGCAATCACTGTGACAGTCATTCAGACTCTGGAAATGAATCAAATGATGGTGAACCCATATCAGCATCAGTTGCCGGTTGTAAGAAAGTCACTAGAAAGACTACCCGTGCAGCAGGTGATGGCACAGGGCCAACATCAACCCAAGAGGCATCATCAGGACAGGGTGGAGATGAAGTGACCACCACTCGGTCCTTTTCTCCAGGTGAGCTGAGAGATCTGCAAAAAGACTTTAGTCGTCGTGAAGGCGAGAATATTTTAACCTGGCTGCTGCGATGCTGGGACAATGCGGCAGAAACAATTGAATTAGAAGGTGGTGAAGCCAGGCAGCTGGGATCTCTGTCAAAAGATTCCACCATTGATAGGGCAATTTCAAGAGAGTCTAATGCCGCTACTCTCTGGACCTGACTCCTGGCAGCTATGAAAGTCAGATTTCCCTACAAGGAAGATTGTATATCCAAGTTAGGGAAATGGAATACTATGGAGAGAGGTATCCAGTTCCTGAGAGAATTAGCTGCGCGAGAGATCATCTATCTAGGACCAAACAGCCAAGAGGGGACAGACCCAGATAGAATCAATTATACAAAATCTATGTGGCGCAGATTTGTACAAAGTGCACCACCTGCATATGCTAAGTCATTGGCAGGAATGGTCTGGTCAGCTAGAGGTGCACAAGAAATTAA
Organism: Patagioenas fasciata; assembly: GCF_037038585.1. Lineage (NCBI taxonomy): Eukaryota > Metazoa > Chordata > Aves > Columbiformes > Columbidae > Patagioenas > Patagioenas fasciata. The sequence goes on from NC_092559.1 coordinate 38,849,876, forward strand.
TGAAGTGATTGAGCAGCTCCGGTGCTTTGAGGACAGCCTTGCTGGTTCTCTACGGGCTTGTGTCTCTGCTGTGGAGAAACTGTGTGAAAAATCTGATGACCGGTTTGAAAAGCTGTTGCAAGAAATCAAAGAGCTCAGAGAAGACACATACCATTCACGACCTGCACAAACCTATGTTTCAGCTGTTAGGAGAAGGCGTTTCCAATCTCAAGAGAGAGGGCAGAGACAGCCCACAAAAAGAGGTTCACTGTGGTTCTTCCTACATGAACAGGGAGAAAACATGAATAAGCGGCATGGAAGGTCTACCTCAGAACTTCAAGAACGAGTACGTGAGATAAAAGGAAAAACTCCTAGGAAGGTGGCTGCTCCAGTTTACAAAAGGAGCAGAAGAGATTCTGATGCTCTTGAAGGAACCTCTAATTCACACCCAGAGACTGTGCAAAACAGGAATTAGAGGTGCCCTGCCTCCAACCAGGTGGAGGAAAGGGATAACAGAGTTTATTGGACTGTACAAATACTATGGCCTGGTACAACACAACCCCAGGAGTACAAAGCTTTAGTGGACACTGGTGCTCAGTGCACAATAATTCCTTCTAATTATAAAGGAACGCAATCCATCAATATTGTTGGAGTGACTGGGGGATCCCAGGAGCTGACTGTTGTAGAGGCTGAAATGAGCCTAACTGGAAAAAACTGGCAAAAGCATCCCATTGTGACTGGTCCAGATGCTCCGTGCATCCTTGGCATAGACTACCTCAGGAGAGGGTATTTTAAGGACCCAAAAGGGTATAGGTGGGCATTTGGTATAGCAGCTGTGGACACTGAGAAAATTGAACAGCTGTCTGATTTGCCTGGTCTTTCAGATGACCCTTCTGTTGTAGGACTGCTGATGGTTGACGATCAGCAGGTGCCAATTGCTACCACGACGGTGCATCGCCGGCAATATCGCACCAATCGAGACTCTTTGATTCCTATCCAGAAGCTGATCCGTCAATTGGAAAGCCAGGGTGTGATCAGTAAGACTCGCTCACCTTTTAACAGCCCAATCTGGCCAGTGCGTAAGTCTAGTGACGAGTGGAGACTAACTGTAGACTATCGTGGCCTGAATGAAGTTACACCACCACTGAGTGCTGCTGTGCCTGACATGCTAGAACTGTAATTTGAACTGGAGTCAAAGGCAGCCAAGTGGTATGCTACAACTGACATTGCTAATGCATTTTTCTCTATTCCTGTAGCAGCAGAGTGCAGGCCGCAGTTTGCTTTCACCTGGAGGGGCATCCAGTATACATGGAATCGCTTGCCCCAGGGGTGGAAACACAGTCCTATCATCTACCATGGACTGATCCAGACCACGCTGGAGCAAGGTGAAGCTCCAGAATACTTGCAATATATTGATGACATCATCGTAGGGGGCGACACAGCGAAAGAAGTCTTCGAGAAAGGTGAGAGAATAATTCATATTCTTTTGGATGCTGGTTTTGCCATAAAACGGAGCAAGGTCAAGGGACCTGCACGAGAGATCCAGTTTTTAGGAATAAAATGGCAAGATGGCCGTCGTCAGATCCCAATGGATGTGATCAACAAAATTGCAGCAATGTCTCCACCTACTAATAAAAAGGAGACACAGAGTTTCTTGGGCATTGTAGGTTTTTGGAGAATGCATATTCCTGACTACAGCCACATTGTGAGCCCTCTCTATCGAGTGACTCGTAAGAAGAACCAATTTGAGTGGGGCCCTGAACAACGACAAGACTTTGAACAAATTAAGCGTGAGATAACTCATGCGGTGGCCCTTGGACCAGTCCGAACTGGAGTAGATGTTAAAAATGTGCTCTACACCGCAGCCGGAGATAATGGACTTACCTGGAGCCTCTGGCAGAAAGCACCAGGAGAAACCCGAGGTTGACCCTTAGGTTTTTGGAGTCGAGGATACAAAGGATCTGAGGCCAACTATACTCCAACTGAAAAGGAGATACTAGCAGCATCTGAAGGAGTTTGAGCTGCTTCAGAAGTGATCGGCACTGAAGCACAGCTCCTCCTGGCACCTCGACTGCCGGTGCTGAGCCGGATGTTCAAAGGGACGGTTCCCTCTCCACATCATGCAACCGAAGTTACGTGGAGTAAATGGATTGCACTGATCACACAACGAGCTCGAATTGGAAGTCCCAACCGTCCAGGGATATTAGAAGTTATTACAGACTGGTCAGAAAGCAAAGACTTTGGGATGTCTCCAGATGAGGATGAAGTAAAACGTGCTGAAGAAGCACCACCATATAATACGCTTTCAGAGACTGATAAGCAGTATGCACTGTTCACAGATGGATCCTGTCGTCTTGTAGGAAAACATCGAAGGTGGAAAGCTGCTGTGTGGAGTCCCACACGACAAGTTACAGAAGCCACTGAAGGACAAGGTGAATCCAGTCAGTTTGCAGAAGTGAAAGCCATCCAGCTGGCTTTGGACATTGCTGAACGAGAGAAGTGGCCAATACTTTATCTCTATACTGACTCATGGATGGTAGCAAATGCCTTGTGGGGGTGGCTACAGCAATGGAAGAAAAGCAACTGGCAGCGCAGAGGTAAACCCATTTGGGCTGCCACACTGTGGCAAGACATTGCTGCTCGGCTAGAGAGCCTGCCTGTGAAAGTTCGGCATGTAGATGCTCATGTACCTAAAAGTCGAGCCACCGAGGAACATCTAAACAACCAACAAGCAGATCAAGCTGCTAAGATTAAAGTAGCTGAGATGGACTTGGACTGGCAACATAAAGGTGAACTTTTCCTAGCTCGGTGGGCCCATGATGCTTCAGGGCATCAAGGTAGAGATGCAACATACAAATGGGCTCGTGATCAAGGGGTGGATTTAACTATGGACACTATTTCACAGGTTATTCATGAATGTGAAACTTGCGCTGAAATCAAACAAGCAAAACGGTTAAAACCTGTATGGTATGGGGGGCGATGGTTAAAGTATAAGTATGGAGAAGCTTGGCAGATTGATTATATGACACTTCCACAAACACGTCAAGGTAAGCGTTATGTACTTACAATGGTGGAAGCAACCACTGGATGGTTGGAAACATATGCCGTACCTCATGCTACAGCCCGAAATACTATCTTGGGCCTTGAAAAGCAAGTCCTTTGGCGGCACGGTACGCCAGAAAGAATTGAATCAGACAATGGTACTCATTTCAAAAACAGTACTATAGACAATTGGGCCAAAGAACATGGTATTGAGTGGGTATATCATATTCCATATCATGCACCAGCCTCTGGGAAAATTGAAAGGTACAATGGTTTGTTAAAAACTACACTAAAGGCACTTGGTGGTGGAACCTTTAAAAACTGGGATTCACATTTAGCAAAAGCCACTTGGTTGGTCAACACTAGGGGATCAACCAATCGAGCCGGGCCTGCCCAATCAGAAATTCTACGGACTGTAGAAGGAGATGAAGTCCCTGTAGTACACATGAAAAATATGTTAGGAAAGGCAGTCTGGGTTACTCCTGCCTCAGGCAAAGGCAAACCTATTCGTGGGATTGTTTTTGCCCAGGGACCTGGCAGCACCTGGTGGGTGATGCTTAAGGATGGAGAAGTTCGGTGTGTACCTCAAGGGGATTTGATTCTAGGTGAAAATATGCAATGCTGAACTGTATGATGTGAATTGCCGCACTAACAATGTTTAATAAGTGTCTTTCAGATCAAGACAATGGTGATGAAACTAGAGCTAGCTTCTTCGAGTGGCGCCCGACACCTTCTTCGAAGTTGGTGTCCTTAACCCACAAACAGTGGTCATGAGATGCACTTGTACCATTTTTCCTGCCCTGGGAGACTGTTGTGACAAAATGAACTTAATGAACTTTTCAAAGGATGGTCCACTGATTAATTACTCCTGTGTATATATGTACATATGTGTGTATATATATATATATATATATATAGTAGTAGTGATTAATTAGATTGTATTGATAGATTGTATTGATAAGGTTTAAGTATTCAGTGAATGTCATATTATAAGGGGTGGAATGTTCTGGTTTTGTTAAAAACAAGTTTCTCTTTTAGTGAATTTTTGCCTGTCAGCTAAAGCCTTCATATTAGCTGCATTTTCCTGGAGAACCCAACACATGTTTTGGTTAAACCTAGGAATGGAATGCAAACTTATTGATAAGCATGGATGGACATCTCGCGAGAGGGGCAACGAGAAAACTGATGACCGAGAGACTGACCAATGGTGTATAACATTCCATTCACGTGAATACTTCATATAAAGTGGGAGATCACGAGGATCTCGGCCCTTTTTTCCTCATGGCTGACATTAGGAGAGGACCTTGCTGGTCGTCCCTGCGAACTGAGGCCTAGTGACAGACTGAATCCAGCTCCGGTTGGCTACAGAGTCCAATCCAGGACTTTGGGTGCTGGCTCTGCAGTTGCTGAGACTTAGAGGATTGGTTTTGTATATTTTGTATTATTTTCTCTGTTCTTATTAGTAGCATTAGTAAAACATCTTTAACTTTTCCAACTCTCTTCTCTCTGTCCTTCCTTCCCTCCCGATCGCCTGTCCTGAGTGGGAAGGGGAGAGAGGGAGGGGCAAAAGGGGGAAGTGGGGGGGAGAGGAGGTTAACAATACATCTGCCAGGGTTTGATTGTCACCCCGCAATCTTAACCCTCGACATGCTCATAACAGTCTTTTCAGGTTTTAATTGCTTCAGTGTAGTAATTATCAGTTTCGGGGCGGTTACAAGGCCGAGAATATATTTTTCACTGCAACTGATCGCCTTCCACAACACAGTTCCCACTTTTTCCCAAGTCTCTATTTGAAAAGCTCCTGACAGATCAGCAGGAAACCCATTGCCTCTCCACCAAATTCAAAGTTTTTTGACGTTACTCTCCTCATAGTTCACCCTTCTCATAGAGAGGATATGCGAGAGGAGTCGCACTATTTCTTCTTCTTCTTTAAAAATATTCTGCCCCATCTCCTCTCGCCCCCAGCTGCTCACCTCTTTGGGTGTCCGTTGCAACAATATCGGATCCTCTATCTCTCCTCTGTCACTTCTGTAGCGATCAATCAGGAGACACGCAGCCTGCAGACTACGTCCCGATCACGGTCCAGCCATGCCGTCTCCAGCTGGTGCTCGCTCCTCGCAGCAGTTGTCCCCTCGCCGTAAATTCTCCTTGCATATCACGTCGGCATCGCCACTTGCGAGCGTGAAAAATCATGGACTCCACACAATCCAATATGAATTCAAGCGAAGCCATTTATTACAGAAACAAGCCTCCTTATATATGCAGTTATTTCCTGATCACGCGTCCACGCTCCAAGCATGCATTAGCTGATTGGACATTGTCTATGTTCATGAGCTGTCTACGCGCCCAAGTCTCACTGCTAATAGGTCTGTTGATTTATGTTGTGTTCTCAGCTTTCCAAGGTGGCCTTGAAATTCTTTTGGGCCTGGGTAGTTTAATAACAAATCTCCATCTAAGAGAAACCCATCCACACAGTAACTTCAAGAAAATTCAAAAACATCCAAAACACTTCAAAAACTGATCATGGAGAGCTCTGGTTCCCCAATGAGTAAATTTAGGATTCCCTTAACCTAATTTTTGGGGACTATCTCTCTACTATCCGGTAAAAAAAATAACATCCCCCATTCTTGAGATCTGCACCTATCCGTTGTCTACAATATCCTAACAATCCTAACAATTGTCTTTTCCCTTTTATAAACCAATGTCCTAAATATTTTACGTCTGGTTCTACAAACTTCAATTTACTCTCTGATACTTTTAATCCTTTGTGTCTAAAAAAGTTCAATAATCCTATGGTTCTTTTTCATACTGTCTCTTCTGCTTCGTTCCGGCAATTAATAAGTCGTCTATTATATTAACTTTACCCCAGAAGGGGGTTCAAATTCTAACAATAGTTTTTCTAACACTTATCCAAATAAATTTGGTAATTCTGTAAAACCCTGTGACGATACGGTCTATCTTAATTGTTGTTTTCGTCCCATTCAAAAACAAAATAATTCCTGCTACTCTCATCTAAGGGGCAGGCCCAAAATACATCTTTTAGATTTACTACGCTATACTAAATGTTTTCTGGGGACATCTGGTTTAGCAATATATATAGATTTGCTACCACAGGAAATCGGGATATGGTTGGTTTTGACTTTGTCCTGTGGCGTTATCACATATAGTTTTACTTTTAATATTCCCTGTTCAATTTCTATAGTCATGCCTAATGCCACAATTAAATCTCTCCCCAATAGATTATTTTCAGCCTCTGGGACTAATAAGAAGTCATTTAGGCAATTTCTTATTTAGATTCAATTTCCACATAATCCAGTATGAGAACTTTGAAGGGTTCTCCCTTTGCTTCCACTACGAGGGCAGTCTTCTTTAAAATGCATCCTCTGGGAAGGTAGACCTTCCTACCCCCGTATCCACCAAAAAGATCACTTCTTCTTTATGGGGGCCTATCTTGAGTTTTATTAAGGGCTCTGTTGTTGTCTTTGCCCCTAATATATATAGAGCCCCTGCTCCTCTAAACATCTTCTCATTTTGCTCTCTATTTCTACAACTTCACTGCATATGTCCCTTTTTCCCACAATAATAACAACAAATAGGGACATTCTCTCTCTGTATTCGATTCATAGGAGGTCTGTTTACCGGGACCGATCTCCCCCTTTGTTCATTTTGTTCTTCTCTAACCGGTGTTAGTTTCTCTGCCTTTTGAGTCTCCCTTACTGCGGCTACTAAGAATTTTTTCCTTTGCTCTTTGTTTCTCCCCATCTCTTTGAGTTTTTCTAATTTCTTTCTTATATCTCCCCAGGATTTTGCTACAAACTGGGGGTCTACTCCTGAGTATATTTATCCTTTTTCTCAAAAACATATATTTCTACAGTTCTCAAACTTCCTTCCCAGCATGAAACATATCGCTTTCTTCTTGACCAAAAAGTTCTTTACCATTTACATACAGTAATAGACCATTTTCTCTTTACCCTTCCCCTGGGTAAATTCTTCATTCCAAAATTCTAACGTGACACCCCCCCCTCCCCCCGCCAGGGACTGTCAGGGGGGTTTCTCTGGCAGGTTGCTCCCCTCCAACCTCTTGGGCCCCTTCCGTGGGTCCCGCTAGACCTAAGGACTTGCTTGTTCCCTGGCCTATCCTGACTGGTTCACAACGTGTGACTCGAATCCATGACCAAAACAAACTCTTCACTCGCTTTGTCCCTTCAGTGGCCAAGCCCCTTGTGGGGTGTTGGAACCGCAATTAGAAGGACTCCGCACTCGCTTTGCAACCAGGTTGTGTTTCAGCCAACACCAGTCACACACACCACCCGACCCAGCGGTACTTACAGTCCACTTTTCCCGTTGGGAACTTCATGCTCTCTGGATTACGGGTGAACTGCAGTATGGGGAGGAGCTCAGTTCTTTTGTTTATGCTTTATCATGTAATAACGTTGGATCTCCAGACACTCCGAGCACTAGGGCCACTGGTTAGAGTGGGGCGCCTCCCCGAGCTCAGAGTGGTGCAGAGATATCCAAGGTTATCACGTTGGGGTCACCAATTGAAATAAACAACTCAGGCTACTCCAATCATGGATAGCAGCACCTCATGCAATTTATTACAATGTGTTCGATAATAGAATAAGCAAAACAGTGCTGGGTGTGCAGGGAACCTGCGCTCCACAAACACGCACACTAAGATCTCCAAACTGGCCCTTTTTATTGTCTTTGAGTTCCGGATTTCGGCTAGTTTCATCCTATTTTCGTTTCTTCGGTATTACTTGTTCTTTCCTTTGCGGTCTTCAGGAGGCCTTCTTGCGGTTGGTCATTCTGGAGGAAGTTCCTCTTTCTTCCTCCGTGTCTTCTTACCTTGTGACCTTCTAGTTTCACAACTAGTCTTACAGTTGGTTTAAAGCAAGCCAGGTTTACAATTAGCCACACAGTTTGCTCAAAGCTTAGCCTGATTTCCTTTGTCCTAGTGACAGAGAGAATTGACAATTAACTAATTAACACCTAAAGAACTAACACTTGACACTTAGAGAGCTAACCCTTTAACCCACATCACTATGGCCTAGCCTTGCTTAACTCTGTGTAACATATTGTACGAAAAACGGGACTTCACTGACACCTTGCAAAAATAATAATCCTTGGGTGAATCCTTGGCGCATCCTTCGGTAAACTAGATTACAGAAACTTCGGCACAGGACAGGAGATGCCTAACCAACTCATCACACTGTACCAAAGGTGACCATGTACAAAGAAAGAGGACCCGTGTTAACTGTCGTGGTTGAGACGGACAAACGACATAGACCAAGTTCTTCCAGGATGAAAGTAGTAGATGCCATTTATTGCCACAAGTGCATTTTTATACAGTTTTACCAATTCATGTGTCTCTTCACTATTGGTTACAAGTTACAGCAGTAACATCTCATTGGCTAATTTTGCTATCATCAGTGTTACTCTTCTACTCCCTTCTCTCTCACGGGTACATCCTTAACATCTCCGGATACTCCTTTACTCACGGGTAGACCTTCATATCTTCAAGGCTAATTTCTGTTCCCATGCCCTCCATCAGGGAATCCACGGACCCACCGTAGTCCCCCACAATTCCCCCTTTTTGTTTTTGTGCTAAAAAAATTGCCTTCATTGTCGACTGCAGGGCCCTTTGCAGCAGAGAAATCATGCATGGCAACATTAGTAACACAACCACAACAATCATCAAAACAATCAGTCCCGTTTTCACTACTGATAGCAACCATCCTAAAAACCTCCAACCACTAAGCAATTTATTTAACAAATCCCATGAAAAATCTTCACACCCATGTCCTTTAGCTAATAACAAAAAGTCTATTGCGGCTCTACTCTGTCATGTGGCATGTCTTACAGAATCTACATCTAACAAAAGTCCACTTAAAGCCTTAGAAGTTCTGTTAGTTTGCTTAACTAACCAGCATCCTAATTTTTCTAAAGTATTTAAAGCTTTAGCTGTGCCAACACCAGATACATGAGGTTCTAAACCCCCTAACCCTGATCCCCAAAAGTCTACATTATCATCACATTTGACTCATATACATGCAAAAAGTATTTTTCTCGTCTTGCTCTTCTGTGATCTATTATCATAGATACATTGGGTGTTAAGAGAGTTAATAGTCCCAAAATACACAGTCCTCCAACAGCATTAGAAGGAATTCCTGGCCAGACTCTATCTCCACAGATCAAGAATACACCATACAGGAGGTTTTTGGGGTCGCTGTCCCACACTATCAATGACACCCCTTGGATTCTTCTGCGAGGCGTTACACCATCGAGTTTCATTTCTATAGTCACCAAGGGTAGCACTAACATTTTGCAGTCTTATCCATTCATGTTCTCGTATATTGTTCTGACACTTTTCACAAACCAGGTTGATACAAGCGTCCATGGACATAGATGCCAGCAATTCCAGTTCCTGTGGTTCAATATCTGCTTCCAGGAGGTAATTAATCCAAAGTGCCATGTTGGTATTACTACAGTTCGTTGCAATGCCTTTGCACCAATCACTATTTTGAAACAGTTGTGGGATGCTGCTGTAGTTATCAAGGGGGATGCCAACCAAGCATGTGTGGAACAGGTTTTCCAGAGATGCCATAACTAGGCATATAGAGTCCTGGTCAGTCATGTTGGCTAAAGTAATCCACGTTAGTCTTTGTCTGTGCAGGCATCCAAAGCGCAGCAGATGCAGCAATCATTGCCAGGAAGATAACACAGATTTCACATTTCATGCTGGCAACCATTGCGGCCCTTGATCTGTAAGGACACAAGCATAGCCTCTCCCCCAGGTTATCAATTGATGTGGCCTTTTCCATTGACCATTAACTAGTGATTTGACCACAACTAACGTAGGTTCCTTCTGATTTAGCATGTTTTTGGGTCACACTTGCAAAGTGTTTCATCACATACAATGCTTTTGACAATTGGTTTTGTGGTGTTTTCCCTACTTCTCCCCCCTTTTTGTTTAAAAAAAGAAAAAAAAAAAAAACACAGTTCAGAATCAGATACGTACGTTGGACCTCGACTACGTACTCAGAATCTCAAATCAATTTTAGAGGTTCCTCCTTAAAAAGCTCTAAGTAATGTAAGGCTGCACCAAGTTCTACTAATTGGGTTGAACCTTCAATAATTTTTACAGAATGATGCCAATTGTTATCTTCACACCAAACCACTACAGCTTTATGAGACTTTCCTGAACCCTCAACAAAAACTGTGCAAGTATGTAGGATCAGACCAGATACACGTATGGCCTATGACCTGATGTTAAAGAATTGCAGGTTCTGCAGCAATTTACATTTTACATTTATGCATGCCAAAAGCTGTGCTGTTAAGAAAACCAGCTAGTGCAATTTACAAAGACATAGATTGCAAATAAAAAAAAATCAAAATTAAGCTTCACAAATGGTACATGTATGACAAAAGGATCATGGCCTTTTGAGACTTAAATTCATTCCCTGCTTTTCTTGATCAGAGTAACAATCAGTATATCAGTCTGTTAGCAATCTCATCATACTGTCCCACAAGAGCCACAGGTTTTTTCTATGTTGTAGCTGTAAACAGACAAATCTGCAAGTCCAATCGAATGCAGTCAGCCTGTAAGGTTGTCATAAATTTATTCCTCAAAATCTCTAACTCCATTTTGGCTGTCATATTTATTGGATATTGTTTTCCCTTACCAGATCGAAGTCCTGTTTCAGATCTATCAGTGCAGTGTTTGCTTTATCGAAACACTGACTCTTAATATTAGTGGAAATAGAGCATTCAAAATTTCCCTGGAAATTTTTCACTTGCACAAGTAGATCTGCACCATCCAAGCAGCTTCTTGTAGGACATGTAACTAAACAGAATTCTCAGAAAACGTTATTTCAGCTTACAATTTACTTAACAAATCTTGACCCAAGAGAGGTACAGGGCTTTCTGGCAAATACAAGAATTCATGTATTAAAACTTTGTTCCGAATTTGGCATTCTATTAGTCTCAAAAAACAGCTTTTCTTTCGTTTTCTCCCATGACCTCAAAAACTAGCACAGTGAATTTACTAAGAAGTCTCTTACAACCAGTTACCACAGAATGAGGAGACTTAGGGGTGACCTTATTAATGTTTATAAATATATAAAGGGTGAGTGCCACGAGGATGGAACCAGGCTCTTCTCAGTGGCAAACAATGATAGGACAAGGGGTAATGGGATCAAGCTGGAACACAAGAGGTTCCACTTAAATTTGAGAAAGAACTTCTTCTCAGTGAGGGTGACAGAGCACTGGAACAGGTTGCCCAGGGAGGTTGTGGAGTCTCCTTCCCTGGAGACATTCAAAGCCCGCCTGGACATGTTCCTTTGCGACCTCTCCTAGGCGTTCCTGCCCCAGCAGGGAGATAGGACTGGATGGTCTTTTCAGGTCCCTTCCAATCCCAAACATACTGTGATACTGTGATATATATATATATATATATATATAATATTTTTGTTTAATTTCCCAGCTTCATTAGAAGTATGGATCCACTGGTGATGCCTTTAAATTTCACCCTCAGACTCCTTCATGCAGTATTACAGGTCTCTAGCAGTAACATTGCTTAGGGGAGGGGCGCGGGGGGGAATAAAACCTCCCTCTCACCCCCATCTGAGATGGGAAGACGTCCAGCTCAACATGAAAACAAATCAGTTTGAACTCCACATCAAACCAGCCTGGCTCTACTCCACAGCCAAATGAGTACCAGTCTGACCCAGAGAAGTACTGAGCGCTCTGACCCCCAAAAGCTGACCAGTGTGAAAAGACTGACTTCAGCAAGGAGGTAAAATGATGAGCTCTTTCCTAAGATGTGCCAAAACCTAAGAAACAAGACAGAAGCAAAAAGAAACAACACCAACAACCCCTCATTCAATGTCGAGAAGCAACACAGTGCCACAACAAGGATGGGTGACAATACTCCAGGGAACATAAAAGACAGAGCAGGGGGACTAAAGCCCCCCTTTCTCCGCTTAGCAGCAGGAAGACAGGTTGTTTGTGGTTTTTTTTTTTCTGCAGTTCAGATGTACCAAGGCCACGCAGCTGGCGTAATCGCTGGTATGAAGTAGGAGGCTCTGGCAAACTCCTCGCAGCTCGACACAGGCCTGGGATATTTTGCTTTTTTGTTTTCCCATTTCATTTCAACCATAATACACTTCATATGCAATTTCAAGCAGCTCAGCAATAGTTACATTCCTCAGCCCCATTTACGTTTCACAAGTTACAGATGTCAAAAAACCAGCATATTAAACATCAATCCATTATTTGAGTTTCTTACATCCAAATCAGTTCATACTGTAGCAACTTTTAAATACATCTTCATACAATACCAAGTTCACATCCATCGTAACATTTAAGTGTGGGGTTTTTTTGTTTTTTTTGGTTTTTTTCCAATGCAAATCAGAGTTTAACAATTTAAATTCTTTTCTGGTCTCAAAATTACTAGATAACAATAGAAGCAATTACTCTAATGCGGAAGGATGCATCCTAAGGGGGAGCAAGGTGGAATTTTAGTAATGGAACCGGTTCCCATTTTGTAATTATCTCCCCCAACAAATTTATTTTGGTACCAAATATAAATATGCAAATTAAAATACTGAGCTCAGATATGAAAACCAAATACCAAGTTCAAATATGCAGACAGATCAGAGTTACACTTATTCAAGACAATATCTCGATTTTAGCATTGCACCTTTGAACCACTTACTGCTCAGCCAGGTAGTGGTGCTGCTGGGTCTCCCTGACAAAACAGGTCAGTGTGCGCTGGAGCCCCATCGGCACCGGCCCCCCCCGCCGCTGCAGCAAGCTGGACCGGGCAAGGCTTTTATCAGTGTCTCATCTGGGGTGCTACAACTGTTATCCCAAAACCAGGGTTCTTTACTTGGTGTGCATACACAAGAGCCAAATTTAGTACATAGTGATGAAACACAGCCCATCACAGAGTTGTGCAAGTCTGAATGCCGGAATAAAGCTAGTGTGCTAGAAAGAAAAATAACAGCTACTACACACAAAATTTTACCATCACATTCACACAGTAAAGAACTAAATTACTCATGATCTTCTGTATTATCACAAAACGCACATTTTGAGTCTCATTCTCGTTATTTAACAGTCTGTGAAATCACTGGACCACACAACAAAGGCCTACTAAAACTGCAACATGCTTAAATAGATACCCACAAAGAAAACAGGTTAATGAGGAGAGCATATTGCAGACTTCAGCAAGTTTACTGTGACCTGTGTGTTATCAGTTAACTCTCTCTCAGCTTGTTGAAGTTCAAACCATTCCACCTGTAAAACTGTCTGAAATGATTCGATGATCTCTTGTAGAGTTTTATTTTTCTCCTGTTCTTCTCACTTTAGAAACAACAAAGAGTTATACTTCAAGGTTCTATTCTCCGGACACTTTTCCCAATCATCAAACTTACACAGCAGCCACCATTTATTACAATATTTCACAAGATTTTCCTTCCTCATATTTCCAAGTGCTTTCCTATGTTCTAAAACACCTCCCAATACCGATTTCTTATGAACACGACTGAAAACAGTCATTCCTGACCCCATCTCGTAACTAGAAACTACGAGAAGAGGGAGGGAGGGGGGGAAAGCACAGGGCTGCTTGCAGCGCAAGTGGGAAAAGTGGGGAGAAGGTTTTACGGCGCACTTATACCACAAAGAAACAATTCTAACAACGACCAGTGAAACAATTAACTCACATTCCTGACAAGCTGCTTGATTTTCAGAGAGGCAACACACAGAAACACATAATATGTACTGTAAAACTCGCAGATAATATGTTGATAGCAAACATTAGCATTCTCTACTGCTAATTTCAACACCAGTGCTTCCTTAGCTTCTAAGTTTTCAACCTGCTTATTGATGGCCTCTTGAAGATGGTCAATAAATTGCATGTAATTCTCATTGGGACCCTGATTAATAGTTGCAAATGATTTGGCTGCTTTGTCGGTTTCAGGCACCTTTATCATAGCTTGATATGCGAGGTCTCTTGACTGCCTCAGGATTTCAGGAATTTATCGTGCCTGTAATTGTGGTGTGTCAATTAGTGTCTCTTCCAAGTGTTGGGGGTTAAATCCCAGCTTTTTGGTAAGTTCGGTTTACGCTCTGAAACTCTACCCCCACCCTCAGGATTTTGCTCTGCAGCAGCGTGGGAGGGGGGCGGGGGCAGGCTGAGGGGACCTAGGTGTATAGAAATTACGTTATTTGGCTCACTCTGGCTCACCACAGGAGGATCTTCCTCACCTAAATCTCCAGGCAAGGGGGGATAGGAAAAAAAAAAGTCCACTTTTTCATTCTGCGACTGATAGCAGCGGGGCAGAAGGTTGAACTGTGACCAATGGCGGTGACGCAGACGGCGGAACCGCGATTGATGATGGTGGAGCACATGTTTGAACCGTGATTGATGACGGCGGAGCAGTCGGTTGAATGCACTACTCTGACCGGTGCTCCGGGGGCCCCTCCCGAGATCGTATATAACCCAACGCTGTTTTTTCATGTGAGTCTTTCATAGCTTTTATCTGATCTCGGGGCCACACATACGTACGCTCCTCCTCTATTCCCTTTAACTTTCCAAGAAAGTGTCGCGGATCCTTATCCGTATCAGATAATATGGACTTGGGCGGTGTTGACAAACCTTTAGTAACAGGGAGAGTTGGAGTAGTACTTAATCTCGCCTTTTCCTCTGAATCTGGCCCAGGAGAGCCAGGAAGACCATCCCTCCCCGCTGTCTCTGCATGTTCCCGTTGCTCTTTTAATCCTCTGAAAGTCTCTAGCAACAAGTGACATGTTGTTAACAGTTCAGTTGTTTCTTTGCATCTTTCACTAGTGCTTTCCCCATAGTAACACAGTCCTTCCTTTGTAAAGCCAGTTCCAGAGGGCTAATACCCTGCTTCTTCAGAAGCAACTTTCATGTAGATAATATAATACCCTCTTCTTTAGATAAGTTCCACCCCCTCCCCGTTCCTGGTAGCTCACCAACTCTTAGTGTGGCGTCTTTTCAATGATCCGGATCTTCGGCAGCTCTCCTCGGCTGCTCTATCAGCTGTACCGGGCTCTGTCTCCACAGCTCTTCTTTGGCTGTCACAGTTTCACGCTGTCTCCTCTTCATGCGAGATCCTCTTCAGGCAGGATCACGTCGGGGTCACCATATGTCATTAACAATCACTGCTCAGCTGCGACCAGAAGGAGCCGGAGGTGGAGACTCTGGACATGGTGTCCTGGAACTCATTGTAATAAGAACCGCCTTCTCGAAGACAGGTTATAAATAAGTATAGGCATTCCTAAAACTTTCATGAATATGTAACACTTGACTGCATTTAACCAAACTCACAGCTACTGTAATTTTACACACGTATTAGGTGAAATGATTCCCCGTGTGTCTGGCGTCATAGATAAATACATACCTTCTTTATAACCTCAAGGGCTGTAAGGTCATTCTGCGCCTCACTAGCTCCATGCCCTATTTGGTTAAGAGGGGGTCCCACCAGCAACCACAATGTGTTTTGCAACCCTCGCAATGTCCCCCTTGCAAGCCTTCATGCAAGCAGCATAGCTGCACTCCTTCAGCACGAATCATAACTACATTTTCCACACAATTATACTTTTGGTCATCTTCACAAACTAGGCCTTCAGTTTTGATTCTTGGATGATTCACGTTATTCTCTCTGTCCCTCAGAGTTCTTCTGCAGAAAGGAAAACAAACGGGACTCACCTCTTCGAGGCAAAAATAATTAAAATGATGGAAATATCCAGCGGGTATTTATCTGATGCTCCTTGCCCAGGGCATTGGAAGCTACCCATGAATTTGTGTTTAAAGGAGTTTTCAATACCAGTGGTACACTTCCCACAGTGGGGAGTTCCACCAGGACTGGCTGTCCCGAGTAATGGGCTGAACCCTTGGAATCATTTGGTCCCTTTAGAGAGGGAATCAAGGAAGGGGTTTTTGGACAGAAAGCAGTGATTTTGGGGCATCCATTTACCCCCCACCTGTCATTTACCCCTGTGACAGCTTGCCACAGACGAGTATCTCAATTACCCTCGTGAGGTCTCAAAAGCCGTTTTAGGAGGCCGTTTGTTCTTTCTACAATTCTATTAGCCTGTGAGTAATATGGGGTGTGAAAAGTCCATTTAATCCCTTCACTTTGTGCCCAGTCTTGTACGATTTTAACAATGAAATGGGAACCGTTGTCAGACTTGTGGCTTTGGAAAAGTTCCAAACAATTCTCGCAATTCTTTCACAGTATTTTCACCTGTAGCTTTTTTAAAAGTTTCTGCTTGGACTAGTCCTGACGTAATTTCCACTCCCACCAGTACAAAGTGCCTGCCCCCTGATTTCTTGAAGGGGCCAATGTAATCCACCTGCCAGGCATCCCGCAAACCTTTTCCTTCCCTTAAATGCAGAGGGTTATCTTCTAAAGGGTGCCTTTCTAGCCGTCTCCAACATTGTTCGCAAGCTGATATGCAGGTTTTACACATTTCTCTGGTGACAGGCCAGCCTCAGACCAGAGCTTCATGATACAAGTCTTTAGCTCCAGTGTGTTTGCGCTTTACATGTACACCATTCTAACAAGCCTTCCCAGTCTTCTGAAATTTGATCCTTTTGTACAGGGGTCAGTCTTGGTAATTCATCAGCTCGGTTATTCCATTCTCCTGCGGATTCCCCATCTACCTGAGGAGAAGCCACCCAGCCCACAGCAAAGATTCCTTTTTTAGCAATACTTAAAATTTCCTTGCCACTTTTTGCCACACTGGAATCCTATTAACTTCCCATCCGTTTTGCTCCCAGAATGAAGCCACTCGGTACAGCCCTTAAACACAGCATAAGAGTCAGTATAAATGTGTACAGGGGTAGCAGTTTGTGCTTCCTGTTGGAAAACACTCCATACTGCAATTAATTCACCTACTTGTGCACTACCCTCTCCCTCTGTTATAATGTGTTCATTGGAAGAGGTATGGAGTGCGACTGCCCTGTATTTCCACACTTTTCCTTCTCTTTTTGCAGAAGCGTCAGTAAACCAAGCACTAGCTGACCGATCATGTGAAAAGGGAGGTGCGACTTGAATCACTGAGGCAGGTTTATCTTGGTCATCGTCCAAGCTCTCAGTTTCTTGTATAGCTAGATTTTTCAAAGCTCCTTCAGATACTGAGAAAATGTTGCAATAGTGTTCAATCTGAGCATACCTATTTCGTACCGAGGCCTTTTGGGCTACCCCATCAGGAGGAAGGGTCCCAGAAGTGACTGTTTTTATGACTTTAAATGGGCCTCTTAATACGATTGGCTGCTGTCGTGCAATCTTCTCTACTTCTACTAGAGGCAGACTAACAATAAACAAACCTTTCTCCCAAGCAGTGTATCTCTTTTTGTCATCCCTAAAACCCCGGGAGAAAAATCCCACAGGTCGGGTTGGACCCTCAGGGCTTCTCTTCCATATGTGACTGACAAGCCTGATAAAGCAAACTCCCATTCCACCTGAAAAGGGTCTGTAGGGTGAATAGGACCAAGGGCTTGGTGAGCTGTTGCTTCAAAAATTAGTAATCACATAGCTTCTTCCTGAGAAGCTGTCCATTCCCATTTTACCCCTTTTCTTAACAAATCGTAAAGAGGTCTAGCAATGACAGAAAAGTCTGGGATGTGTTTCCTCCAAAAAACTAACAACCCTAAAACATGCTGCAAATCCGTTTTTGATTCAGGCATTTTGATCTGAACTAAGGAAGCAAGAGTGTCCGGCGGGATGCAGGTCATCCCTCCCTTCCACAGATTCCCAGGAATTTTACTTCTTGTGAGGGTTTTTGGACCTTTTCGGGGGGAATTTGCAAACCCAGATTTTCTAAATGTGTAATTATATCCTGTTGGGTTGCCCCTACTTCTGTTATTTCATTTCCACCCACAAGAGTATCATCAATGTACTGATAAACAGCTATGCCTTCGGGTTTGGGTATTTTTTCTAGCTCTTGGGCTAAAGCGTGATGAGCTAATGTGGGAGAATGTTTGTACCCCTGCGGAAGTCGGGTGAAAGCGTATTCTTGTCCTTCCCAGGTGAAAGCAAAACGATCTCTGTCTTCTGGCTGCAATGGTATCATAAAAAACATGTCCTTGACATCTGTTGTTGCCATGATTGGATGAGCCTTTTCCTGTATCATGGTTATTAGTTCAGCCAGATTGGGGACTGCGGTGGTTAGAGGATCGGTGTTGGCATTTAGCTGCCGAAAATCTATTGTAAGTCGTCACATCCCATTGGGCTTTCTAACTGGCCACACTGGAGAGTTAAAAGGAGAGTGTGTGTTAATTATGACTCACATTTCTTGTATAACTGGTTTGATGCCTTCTTTGGCACCAAGGGGCAACGGGTATTGTTTTACATTTGTAGCATGACTACATGGGAGTGCTGGTGCGACTTGCAATAGCCTTCGATGTGACAATCCAAAAGTCCACAATAATCCTTCTGAAACTTCCCACTGTCTACCTTTGAGGGTATCCATACCTAGCTAACTGTTAGGAATGTCTCCAATCACCATTTTAATAGTGACTGTGCTCTCATTTCCTGGCAACAAGAATTTTACCCAAGCAACTTTCATAACTTCTGTTGACCCTAAAGCATTAAGGACACAAAAACGTCGCTTCGAGGGAAAAACTCCACACCTGTCAGCATCTACATCACTTAGAGCAGAAATTTGTGCACCGGTGTCAATGAAAAAAGTTACAGGTTCATGCTTAGGGCCCCCTTTGGTACGCATGAGCTGCGGGATATAAATCCATCCCCCATTCCCCCGCTCACTACTAAGGAATAGAGGTTCTAGTTTTCCTGTTTCTGGGAGAGACTTTCATCCTTGACGGGGGAGGGAGCTGAAGGTATAACAGGTAGGATTGCTTTTACATTCTGTGAAGGCTCTTTTGGATTTCGCCACCTTGATACTCGTTTACTAAGTTTATCAAGGGGTAAGCCTTCCATTATATCTCTGGGAACTCCCTTTTTAATTCCTAAAACCCATCATTGTTGTTGGGCCTTAGGCTGTTCTCCCTTTGCTGTTTTAATGCATGGATGTTCTTTTTTTTGGGATACCGGTAACAGCAGCAGTGTTGGCAGAGAGGGGCAGCTTTTTGATTTCAATATTACGGATTCCTCTTGACCTCTCTTCTAGGATTTTTACTGGGCCATATTTCCTATTGTAATCTATCAATTCTTGTGTTACTTCCCCCCACGTCCACACCTTTTGAGTATTTGGTTATTGCAGGAAGTCGGGGGAGGGGTGAAAGAGGCATCCATGCTAGTATTAGTTCCTTTCCTCTGGCTCCCACTTCTGTTACCCTGGCTCCTAGCCATATTTTCCGATTTTTCTACTGGGCTCATTAGTGTGATTCTCCTTTGAATGTTAATTCCAGTAGATTTTAGTGACTCTGGAAGTCCCCTTATTAAGGGAGTCATCATGTCAGGATTCACTGGCAACATCATTGGGGATTCACATTCGGGAATTAATTTCCTTTCATGTATCATTTACAAACAGGCTGCTTTGTGTACACTTTCTAACAATTGATCAGATGTGCCAGTAATTGCTAAGGGCTCTCCCCTATCTAAGGGGTTTAGCCCTCCAGCCCAGTAAGCAGCTCACTGGGTTAGAGACCACGGGGCATGTCTGTCACCAGTTGTTAAGAAGACTCCATGCCCCCAGTATCCATTTGCCTCTTGTTCACTTAACTGAATTTGGTCTCCCCCAGTTAGGGATACACGCCACATATATTCAGTTTCAGATTCTTTAGGGAGGCGACCGTACTCTTTTTTAAGTTGGGCCAGCTCAGTGGCAGTGTAAGGTGTTTGCTTAGTTGTAATGCGAGGGTCAGTATCCTCCTCATTTGCATAAAAGTATTCTGTTTTAACTAAGGGTCTCACGTGTGGGAATTCGTCATAACGTTTTCCCGTGTCCTCCAATTCTTTCCGACGGTAGATTTGATTTATGTGTCGGATATTTTTCCCCTCTAACTCCCACTCCCTCAGCACCCCCGTGTTCTCCTTTAGAGTAGCTTTCAGTGAGCAGTTTTCTTCCCTCTCCTTTTCTAATTGTTGAAAGCAGTTTTCTAATTGTTGTTCTAAATTGGAGGTTGTTTTTTGCAGGACCTGCACCAGATTTTCAAGAGATTCTATTATTTTACTTTCATTACTGTGCCGCATGAAGCGATCTTCGATTGCCGCTACTAGGCTGGCTCCTAAAACAGCGCAGACTGCAGTCTTATCTCTATTTGATCCAAACTTACACTTAGTCTGCAAAGAAATCACTCGGTCCACTACACTCTGTAAATTAGTCCAATTATCATGAGCTCAGTCTTCTCCGGGTATGGAGGGTCAGGCTCCATACTTTGCTAAAAGCGTGTAGAACGAGTCCCGATCTTTTGCTAGCCAAAAGTCCTGATTGTCAGCTTTTCCAGTCATTCTTACTACGAAGGGGCGGTACACACTCTAGGAAGGCACAACTTAGTTACGAAAACCACAGCAACAACTGCATCACCCTTCTCTTTCCCGAGTGGTTGAAGAGGTCTAGAAATCTGCTATGGGAGGACCTAACTTAGCTACACAAACACACAAGATTGCCCCTTCACTCTCCCTAGCAGACAATACTCATTATCATGAAAACAACACCCCTTCTGCACTTTGAGATCTTTTGTGTTAGATTCCGGGAAACAGAACCCTCAACTCGAGTTTGGGGTGCTCTACACCAAGGCGTGTATGGTGTGCGGGAAATCTGAATCACCTCCCTTGCGTTCTAGACACTTCTCACTGATAAATCAGTGTAAGGCTAGGTGCGGCTGAGACAAAATGTCCTTCCCCTGGTGCAGACCATACACTACCTACACCCCTCTGTTTTCCCAGAATCCCATCCTCGTCGCCAATTAAATGTCATGGTCCACTCGGTGATGGACTCGTGATGGTTCGTTTACCTTGATCTCAGAGCTCAAAATTAAGTCAACCAAAAGGCCAAGGGGTTATGGTTCAATCAAACAGTGTTACTTTATTAACTTGCCCGTAAAGCAGCACGCGATAGAAAGAGAGAGTAAGAAAAAGAGAAGGGAAAAGAAACGGGGAACAGTAAAAGTAAAGATGAGAAGTGAGGTTGCATTTACCACCAGTCAAGCTTCAGAGGCATCCCTATGGTCTCCGGTCCCATAGAGTCCTGCTGGTCCTCTGTCGTGGTTCAGGATCCTCTGGTGGGAAGATCTCCACAGTGTCCGTTCGGGAGTCATCTCTTAGGCTTCTTCACCCCCCCCTCGCTCCCATTGTTTGAGGCCAGTCTCTGCCTTGATTTTGCAACCCAGGCTTGTACTGCGCAGTCTGGAAAGATTCACGCTTTCTTTTGCCAACGCTTACGTGACCTGCATTCAGGGGTGTTTCTCTGGTCCATTGGGTGACCTCAGGACCCTTGGTGAGCTTCTGGGCATGCTCCTTTTCATTGGACATTGTTTGGGGGAGCAGGTGGGGGACAGATGTGACTGAGGCTGCAGATGAGAACACATCTTCTGGACGGCAGCTATTGTCCCTGGGTTGAAGAGACCCTCGTAACAATAACTTTCAGGAGGTAGGGGCTGGTTTGGCTGAAGCAGCAGGCAAAATCCATACAGCAACCATTGTAAGCAGCAGCCCCCCCGTATCGGAGAAACCAGTGCAACACAATGCTTCTCCTTGAGCCTCTCTCCAAGTCATTGTCCATGCGTTCTTTCTGTCAGGGCCTCAGTTCTCTCAGTTCCTGATGGTGATGTTCAGGCAAATACTTCTCCATCTTCAGACCAATTCTCTCAGTAGGGCACTGTCAATCTGCATCATGTCCTGTCAGGTTCTGTCAGGCCTTGTCAAGTTCTGTCCAGGTCTTTTAGGCCATGACAAGCTCTTTCTATCTATGTCGGGCTCTCTAGGGGCATTTTCGGGCTGTGATGAGATCTATCGGGCTTCATCAGATTCTGTCTGACTCTGTGGGGCCTGCTCGGGCTCTGTCAGGTTTTGTTGGTCTCTGTCAGGCCCTATCAAGCATTGTCGGGCACTGTTGGGCTTAGTTGGGCTCTTTCAAATACTGTCAGGTTCTGTTGGGCTCTTTCAAGCTCTGCCTGGACCTGTCAGCTTCTGTCGAGATCTGTGTGTACACATATGCAGGCACTTTGCAAGAAGAGCCAGAGGCCACGAATACATTGCAAGGATTAAGTTTTATTTTACTTATCTCTCTACTTGGGGGATCTCCGAAGCCACACCTAAGCTCCCAGGCAGAGGTGACGCCAGCAGGGACGCGGGCGCTGGTAAGTTCAGCCCTGCTGAAAGATCACTGGGCCTGCTGAGCTCGCCTGTATTTCAAGGCTTCAGGCAGGCACAACCTCCCGCTCTTTCTCACAACAAAGCAGGAATCTCAGACATAGGGATAAGGTGCCTAGAGTTTCTCACAGGCCTATGTTACTTAACACAGAGGTTCTATTCATCAAGCACACAAGGTCAGTAAAACAATTAGTGTGATGTATGTGCTTTTTAAAAAAACAGACAGGTGCATTTCACTTGAGCGTATTTACATTTAACTAATCTCCTCGCCAAATCTTCTGCTATATCCCCATACACGTGCTCTGTCAGGCCTTTTCAGGTTCTGTCAGGATCTATCAAGCTCTGTTTGGTTTTCACAGGCTTTGTCGGGCTCTGTCATGATCTGTCAGGCCATATTAGGCTTTGTCAGGTTTTTTTGGGGTATATAGGGCACTGTCAATCTGTGTCATGCTTTATCAGGCTCTGCGAAGCTCCTTTGGGCTCTTTCTGCCTTACCAGGCATTTTCAGGCACTGTAAAGTCCTGTCATGCTCTGTCAGACCTTGTCTGGCACCTGACACTTTTTCAGCCTATGTCAGGTCCTGCCAAACTCTATAGTTCTCTATCGGGTGCTGTCAGGATTTGTCGAACCCTGTTGAGCTGTATTAGGCACTGGCATGCCCTGTTGTGCTCTGTCAAGGCCTGGTGGGCTCTGTCAAGCTCTGTTGAGCTCTGTTGGACTCTGGCAGGCTCTGCTGGGCTTTCTCAGGTTTGATCAGGCTCTGTCAGGACATGTCAGGATTTGCAGGGCTCTGTCAATCCCTGTCAGGTTTTGTCAGGCTCTTTTAGGCCCTGACGGTCTCTGTGTAGCTTTGTCAAGATCTGTCAGTCTCTCTCAACCTCTGTCAGGCTCTGTCGGGCTCTGTCAAGCTTTTTTGGGCTCTTTTTGCCTACCAGGCTTTTTCAGGCTCTATAAAGCCTTGTCATGCTCTGTCAGACCTTGTCAGGCTCTGTCAGGCTCTGTCAGACTCTGTCAGACTCTGTCAGGATTTGTCAGGCTTTCTTGCAATTATTCAGGCTTTGTCGGGCTCTGTCAAGGTTTGTCGGACTCTGTTGGGTATTGTCGAGGTCTTTCAGGTTCCATTGGGCGCTGTTGGGTTCTTTCAAACTTTTTGGGCCCTGTTGGGCTCTGTCAGGTTCTGTCATGATATGTAAGGCTCTCTCAAGCTGTGTCAAGCCCTGTCGTGCTCTGTCAAGCTTTGTTGAGCTCTTTCAGTCTCTGTTGCACTTTGTCGGCCTCTGTCAGGCCCTACTGAACTCTGTAGTGTACTGTAAGGAGCTGTGGGGATTTGTCCAACCCTGTCGAGTTCTGCTGGGATCTGTCAGACCCTCTTGGTCTCTGTCGGGCTTTGTTGGGCCCTTTTAGGACTGTGTCAGGCTTTCTCAGATTGTGTCAGGTTCTTTTGGGCTCTGTCAAGATTTGTCAATATCTGTCAGACTCTGTCATGCTCTGTCGTGCCCTGGCAGGCTCTCTCAGTTTCTAGTAGACTCTTTCAGGCCCTGTCATGCTCTGTCGAGTTCTGTTGGGCTCTGTCTAGCTCTGTCGAGTTCTGTTGGGCTCTGTCGGGTTTATTTGAGCTCTATCAGGCTCTTACAGGCTCTGTCGGTCTCTGGCAAACTCTCTCGGGTTCTGTCAGGATCTGTCAGTCCCTTTCAGGCTCTGTCGGGTTTTGTTGGGCTCTATCAGACTCTTGCGGGCTCTGTTAGGTTCTCTCAGAATCTGTCAGGCCTTGTCGGACTCTGTCAGGACCTGTCAGGATCTGCTGGGCTTCATCAAGCTTTGTAGGGCATGTAGGGCACTGTTAATGTGTGTCATGCCCTGTCGGGCTCTGTCGGGCCTTGTCAACCTCTGCCCAGGTCTTTTAGGCTGTTACAGGCTCTGTCTATCTATGTCAGGTTTTCTAGGGAATTTTTGGGCTGTGATTGGCTCTACCGGGCTTAGTCAGCTTCTGTCGGACTCTGTAGGGCCTACTCACGCTCTGTCAGGTTTTGTTGGGCTCTGTCAGGCCCTATCAAGTGTTGTTGGGCAGTGTTGGGCTTTGTTGGCCTTTTGGATCACTGTCGGTCTTTGTTGGTTTCTGTCGGGCTTTGTCGGCTTCTTTCTGACTCTGTGGGGCCTGCTTGGGCTCTGTTGGGTTTTGTTGGGCTCTGTCAGGCCTTGTCAATCATTGTTGGGCAATGTTGGGCTTTGTTGGGCTTTTTTTATTTCTTTCAGGCTTTGTCGGTCTCCGTCGCGATCTGTCATGGTCTGTTGGGCTTTGGCAGGTTCTGTCTGGCTCTGTAGGGCTCTGTCAATCCCTGTCAGGTTTTGTCAGGCTCTATCAGGCTTTGTTGGTCTCTGTTTGGCTTTGTCAGGATCTGTCAGTCTCTCTCAGGCTCTGCCAGGCTCTGTCTGGTCTGTCAAGATTTTTTTGGGATCTTTCTTCGCTACAAGGCTTCTTCAATCTCTGTAAAGCCCTGCTATTTTCTGTCAGGCCTTCTCAGGCTCTGTCAAATTCTGTCAGGCTTTCTTGGGCTCTTTCAATCCCTTTCAGGCTCTGACAGTCTCTGTCAAGCTCTGCCAGGCTTTGTCAACCTTTATTGCCCTTTTTCAGGCTTTGTCAGGCTCTGTTAGTCTTTCTCGAGGTCTATCATGCTCTGTCAGGTCATGTCAAGAGTTGTAGGGCTCTGTGGGGTTTTGCCGGGCTCTGTTGGGTGTTGTCGAGCTCTGTCAGGCTCCACTGTGCGCTTTTGGGCTCCTTCAAGCTTTGTTGGGCGCTGTCGGGCTCTGTCAGGTTCTGTCGGGATCTGTAAGGCTCTGTCAAAATGTGTCATGCCCTGTCGCGCTTTGTCATGCTTTGTTGAGTTCTTTCAGGATCTGTCATGCTTTTTTGGCCTCTTTCAGGCTTTACTGGACTCAGTAGTTCGCTGTCAGGTTCTGTCGGGATTAGTCGGGCCCTATCGAGTTCTGTTGGGCTCTGTCAAGCCCTGTTTGGCTCTGATGGTTATTGACGGTCAGATCCCGACAGAATCTGACAGAACCCGACAGGGACTGACACAGCACGACACAGACCAACAAAGCCCAACAGAGCTTTACAGGGCCTGACAGATCCTGACAGAACCCGATAGAGCCTGCCAGAAACTGACAGAGCATGTAAGAGCCACACACAGCGCAACAAATCACGAGGGAGCCCAACAGAGATCGACAGATCGACAAAGCTTGACAGAGCCCAACAGGGCCTGACACATCTTGACAGAGTCTTACAGATCCTGACAGAACTTGAAAGAGCCCAAAAGTGCCCAATGGAGCCTGGAGTAACTTAGTGGGGAATCCTGATAAAAGAAAGTTTGAAACAATATTGTATTCACTTGTGGTTTGAATGTGGGGTTATATCAGTTAGTGGCAATTAAATGTTGTTCTGCAGAACTTGGAAAATAGGATGAGATACAGTACTTTAAGTTAATTTGCTTTTATTGTTATCTAATAATTTTGAGACCACAAAAGGATTTAAGTTGTTGAACTCTGACCCATATTGAATTGATGTTCTATTCAGAGATATGGAAAAAGAACAAACTAAATGTTATGATGGATGTGAGCTTGGGACATTGTATTTAAGAGTGGTTTGAAAGTGGCTAGAACATGGATTGAATTGGATCTAGGAAAATAATGGAAATAATGGACTTATGTTTAATATGCTGTTTTTCTGACATCTGCAAAAGGTTAATGGGACTGAGGAATGTAACTATTGCTGAGCTAATTGGAATTGCATATGAAGTTTATTATGACTTGAATGAAATAGAAAAACAAGAAAGCGAAATATCCCAGGCCTGTGTTGTAACATAAATTACAGACCTGTGTCAAGCTGTGAGATAAACTCAACCTCCCCCATCCACGTGGCCTTGTCTGTGTCTAAACTGCAGGAAGGAAAGAAAGAAAGAAAAAAAAAAAAAAAAACAGAAAAAAAAACGCTGCTAGAAGGAGCGAGGGGAGGACAAGCCGTATACCTCTCAGTGTAGCCTGACACCCAAAATATTGCAAGCTCCCCTAGAAAAGTTATAGAAGCTGAGGGCAACAGAAAGTAGAAATTTGGAAATACTGTTAGATGAAGCTTGGAGAGTATTCAGCAACAGGGAAAAAGAAGATTGTTGAAAGTATAAGAAAGTAGGGAACTAAAGAGGTTGGAAGTCTTTGAAAGCCTTTAGAGAGAGATCAATGTCTATTGGGAAAATGAATGTTGGGGAAGGTACAGAAGAAGTAGGCAGAGAGAAAAACGGACAGTAGCAAGTTTTGAAAAAAGACTGGTGGGAACCTGCAATGAACAGAAACAAGTTGAATTTTTGCTGGATTGCCAATAAGAAACAATTACATAGCGGGTAAAGGGAGTCACTGGCCAAAGTGAAAAGGCATATTTTTGTGAACCTTTGAAACGCAAATTGGGTAAACAAATAGGTATTGATAAATTTCAATATCTGTCCAATTCCCCACAAAACTTCTCGGGAGAAATTTGTTGGAACAAACGGATGCAGTAATCAGATCTGAAAAAGGAGAAATTACTCTGGAGGTAAATGATCAGTAATATATGAAAATAATGAGCTGGCTTTTAGCAAATGTTCCTACAGAAGGCAAGATTAATGAAGAAGTTGTGAACCAAGCGTATCCTGGGGTATGGGCTACTGATATAGATGGAAGAGGCAAAAATGCTGTACCCGTCGAGGTAAAAATCAAAGAAGGAGAAAAGCCGGTAAGGATAAAACAATACCCTTAGAAAAGGGAGGACAGGGAAGGAATTTGGCCGGTAATAAGAAATTCATATAAATCTGGTTATAAACAGAAGGAAAAAGGATCTCTACCCAGTGGTAGCAAACCCATACACCTTTCTGACTGTATTAACTCTAATTTGATTTGGTTTACTGTTTTAGATTTAAAAGATGCCTTTTTGCCTCTCTCTCCGTGAAGCCAGCCAGACAAGATTTATGTAAAACGCAGCTCACATGGACGGTGTTGCTACAAGGATTTAAGAACAGCCCGACAATATTTGGAAATCAGCTTGCTGAAGATCTTTAATCTTGGGAAGCCCCATCTGATGAAGGACAGATGCTACAATATGGGGATCACATTTTGATCGCTACCACAACACAGAAGACGTGCATAACCTGAACTGTAAGTTTACTGAACTTTTGGGAGCTCCAAGGATAATGAGTATCACAAAAGAAAGCCCAGATGATACAGCAACAAGTAACTTATTTGAGATATGAAATTAGTGCAGGACAGAGGACGCTGGGACAGGCTCAAAAGGAGGTTATATGCCAAACTCCAAAGCATCAAACTGTAAAAGAATTACGGACCTTTTTGGGCATGACAGGGTGGTGCCGGTTGTGGATTTATGATTATGGATTGCTTTTCAAGCCATTGTATGCACTAATGGCCACAGATCAGAAACACCTGCAAGGGAATAAAGGAACTACACAAGCCTTTGAAGAACTTGGTAAGGCTTTGATGACAGTGCCTGCTTTAGGACTCCCAGATGTGAGTAAAGCATGTTTTCTATTCTCTCACGAGAAGCAGGGAATAGCCCTGGGTGTACTGGCACAGGATCTTGACCCGTACCAATGAGCAGCGGCCTATTTCTCCAAACAACTAGGCTCAACTGCAACGGGGTGGCCTGCATGCCTGCAGGCAGTTGCAACAGTTGCAACAGTGGTACCTAACATATAGGAGGCCCAAAAATTTTCCATGGGTCAGAAAATGATTGTGCTAGTATCCCACACGGTGTCTACAGTTCTACAAGAAAAAGGGGGACATAGGCTTCCCCACAAAAATTTCTCAAATATCAGGATAAATCATCGTCGCTAACATTGTCAGCCCAGTTTCTTTCCTCAGTGGTAATATTGGAAAACCAGCTCATCATAATTGCCTGGAAACCATCAAAGCAACATAATCCAGCCGACCAGATCTAAATGACAGTCCTATGGAGAACACTGAGAACTGCTTTATGGACGAAAGCAGCAATATCATGAACGGTGAAAGGCATTCTGCTTATGCTATAATTACTAACCTTGAAGTGATGGAATCTGGACCTCCGTCTAGAAGTACTTCAGCACAAAAGGCAGAAATAATCACCCTTTTTCATGCTCTGGAAGTAGCTCAGGGTAAAACTGTGAACTTTTAAACGCACTCTAAGTATGCTTTCAGGGTCGTGCATGCGCGCGGAGCAATTTGGAAAGAAAAAGGACTCTTGAACTCTTAAGGCAAACATATCAAACATGCAGAAGAAATATTGGCAGCTCAACTTCCTAAGAAGGTGGCAATCATGCATATCAAGGCACACCAGAAAGTGAGCTCGAAATTAGAAAAAGGAAATGATCTGGTGGAGAGAGAGGCAAAACTGGTGCCCAAGCAAAAGGTAAATGTAGAAAGTGCCCCAGTCCCCGATGGCCAGGTCTCTTTAGAAGGTGAGCCAGAATATACTAAGGAAGACCGGAAACTTATTATAGTTCTAGAGGGATCATATAATTAGGAAGGGTGGGCTCACACCCCACAGGGAACAGCTATTGTTATCTCCTATTTAGTTTGGCCTTTAGTAAGAAAAGAACACAGAAAGAGACATTGGGGAGCAGAAGCACAGCAATGAAATCTTTGCCTCCAGGCTAATCCGAAGAATATATCCAAGACAGAAATGGGTCAAATTGGGAAAGGAAATGGACCGGGGCAACATTGGCAAAATGATTTTTTGAAACTCCCAAGAAAAGGGGGGTGCTGATATATGTTGGTACTAACAAATGACTTTTCAGGTTAGCCAGAAGCATTCCCTACCAGAACAGCAAAAACTCAAGAGGTAACTAAAGCATTAGTACAATAAATAATACCAAGGTTTGGAGTTCCAGCTGTTATATCCTCTGATAAAGGGTCACATTTTATTTCAAAAGTTGTAGAGCAAATCAGTCAGCACTTGGGAATAGCCTGGCAACTACATACCCCTTATCGTCCTCAATCCAGTGGCCAGGTAGGAAAAAAAAAAAATCATGTAATTAAACAACTAATTGTAAAACTGGGGCAGGAGGCGAATTTGGCTTGGCCTCAATCTTTGCCTTTGGTCCTCTTGCGTATACAAACAAGGCCAAGGGCAAAGCAAGGGTTGAGTCATTTTGAAATCCTGTATGGGAGACCCTATAATGTACAGAAGGGGATGTCTGCACAAGTAGGGGACAAAATTATGACTTCTTATATGATAGCATTGGGTAAAAACTTAACAAAATTTGGAAATGTGTTTGGAACTTGGAGCAGAGATTTGTATGGGCCAGTATATGACATCCAATTGGGCAATTATGTGTATGTGAAGTCTCTTACAAAAAATACTTTGGAACCACAGTAGGAAGGTCCATTTCATGTCCTCCTGACATCTTTCACTGCTGTCAAGATTAAAGAACAGAATGCCTGGATTCATCATTCTAGAGTGAAGAAAGCCTGCAAAGCACCATGTAGGGTAATCCAGGTGCAACCTGGAAAATTGTATTTCTTATTGTCCTGGTTTTGTTAAAAACAAGACCGGTTCTCTTTTAGTGATTTTTTTCAGCTAAGTTCTTCTAGGGGGGCTGTACTTTTCTGAGTTTTAACCTGCATATTTTTCCTAGGATGCTCTCCTTGGTGCTCATAAGAGACCAACGGAATGCTGAAGAAGCTCGTGTTTAGATTTATTACTATGGTAGCTAAGAAGGGCTGGTAAGTTTTCCTACGTTCTGTTGTGAGTGGGGCGTTTTTGAGGAGGGGTGGATGGAACAGGTGACTAGAACTGACCAGCTGAGGATCAACGGAAGTATTCCATCCCATAATCGTCATGCCCCCTATATAAGAGGGTGATCACGAGGGTCACGCTCTCTTCAACCATGGCCAGCATCTAGAGAGGACCCTCTCTGTTTGCCTGTGATCTACAAGCCTCAGGCCCTGCATCCCTGCAACCAGGTTCGAGTTTGCTGTGAAGTCCCGTCCATGACTTCCGGGGGCCTGAGCTGCACCTCCTGGATCCGCCAGCTCCGCACATCCACCTCCTGCTGCTGGAGTGACACCAACTTGAGATTGGTTTTGTATATTTTGTATGTATATTCTGTATTTATTAGTAGCATTAGTAAACCCTTTAAAACTCTCCAACCTGAAGTCTAAGTGTCTCTTCCTTTCCCCTTATCTTTCTTATCATCTTTCCAATCTAAAGGAAGGGGTGGTGGGAGGTAAAGTGGCTAACAGGGAGCGTCTGTCACGGTTTATTGCCACCTTACCTTAAACCGTGACACTTATAATCATAACCTTAGCACACAGGTGGGATGAAAATTGACATGGGCAAGATCTGAATAAAACTGTAGGGGGACGCTTTAAATTGGTTCTTTAGAATCAAACCAATCTGACTATATATATCACATTGTCCACTTCTGCAGAATGGAGTTTTAAGTTGGTAGTAATTAAACAAAACCTTTATGAAATTCTATCAAAAAATTAGGTTATGTCCACCTTGACATGTTTTGGTCCTTTTGGTCCTTCTGGGTGACCGACCCGGGTGACACTTACTACCTCAACAAAACAAAAGCCAAAAGAGAAGACAAATGCTACAGTTGCAGTCAGCGGGGTCACCACGCCAAAGAATGCAAGCTCCCATGGCAGTCCAGAAGATGTCGTTGCTGCCGGAGCACCAGTCATATGGTTGTCAGCTGCCCCAAAATTGCTCAGCAGCGCAGCGGACAAACACTGGGAGCCTGACTTTGGCATTAACATTAAAAATCTGTTTAAGGATAGAGATGGGTTTTCTCAGGTAGAAGTAGCCTTCTTACCTGTGGCCAGAGAAAACATAGATAAAGAATCATCTCATTAGTAAAATAATTTACTAACCTATTAGAAAAGTGGGGAAAAGATACAGGGAATTAACAATTAACTAATTAACACTTAAAGAGCTGACACTATACTTTAAAGGCTAACTCTTAGAAAGCTAACCCTTTAATGCGCATCCCTATTGCTTAGCCTTGCTTAACTCTGTGTAACTTATTGTATGAGAAACAGGAGTTCGCTGACACCTTGCAAAGACAATAATCCTTGGGTGCATCCTTGGTGCATCCTTGGGTGAACTAGATAACAAGAAACTTGGGCACAGGACAGGAGGTTCACTAGTTTTAACCAACTCAGCAGTTTGAGACCTAACCAACTCATCACACTGGACCAAAGGTGACCGTTTACAGAGAAGAGGACCCGGGTTCACGATCACTGAGCAGCTGCAACCAGGAGGAGCCGGAGGTGAAGACTATGGAAATGGTGTCCCAGAACTCACTGTAATAAGAACCGCCTTCTCGGGGACAGGTTATGAATATGTATAGGCATTCCTAAAACTTTCATGAATATGTAACACTTTACTGCATTTAACCAAGCTCACAGCTACTGTAATTTTACACACGTATTAGGTGAAATGATTCCCCGTGTGTCCGGTGCTGTAAATAAATAAGCAAATACATACCTTCTTAACAATCTGAAGGGTTGTAAGGTCATTTACGCGCCTCAGTAGGGCCTGACAGAGGCCGACAAAACGTGACAGGCGCTGTCAGGATTTGTCGAATGCTGTTGAGCTGTGTTGGGCTCTGGCAGGCGCTGTCATGTTCAGTCAGGCCATGTTGGGCTATGTCAAGTTTTGTCAAGCTCTGTTCTGTTGGGGTCTGTCATACTCTGTCAGGCCCTGTCAGGGTCTATCAGGTTCTGTCAGGCCATTTGAGGATTTGTAGGGCTCTGTTGGGTTTTATCAGGCTCTGTTGGGTATTGTCAGGCTCTGTCAGACTCCACTGGGTGCTTTTGGACTCTTTCAAGCTTTGTTGGGCCCTGTTGGCCTCTGTAAGGTTCTGTCGGAATCTGTAAGGCTCTGTCAAGCTGTGTCAGGCCCTGTCAGGTTCTGTAATGTTTTGTTGAGCTCTTTTAGTCTCTCTCGTACTTTGTCATCCTCTATTATGTCTTACCGGGCTCTATCATTTGCTATCAGGCGCTGTCAAGTTTTATTGAACCTAAAGGAGCTTGACAGAGACCGACAGATCTCGACAAAGCCACACAGAGACCGACAGGGCCTGAAGGAGCCTGACAAACCTGACAAAGCATGACAGGGTTTTACAGAGGCTGAAAAAGCCTAGTAAGGCAGAAAGATCTCAAAAGAGCTTGACAGAGCACAACACAGCCTAACAAAGCCAAAAAGAGACCTACAGATGTAGACAAAGCCACACAGAAACCGACAGGTTGTGACACAGCTTGACAGAGCCTTACAGATCCCGACAGAACCTGACAGAGCCTGACAAGGCCTGACAGAGCATGACAGGTCTTTACAAAGCCTGAAAAAGCCTGGTAGGGCAGAAAGAGTCCCAAAAAGCTTGACAGAGTCTGACAGAGCCCGAGAAAGAAGGACAGAGCCCAACAGGCCCTGAAAGGGCCTGAGAAAACCTGACAGGGATTGACAGAGCCCTACAGAGCCTGACAGAGCCTGACAAACCCAGCAGTGCCTGACAGATTGTGACAAAGGCCTACAGAGTCCGAAATGAGCTTACAGAGCCCCACAGGTTTTGACAGAAGCCGTCAAAGCCCAACAGAGACCGACAAAGCCTGACAGAAATCAAAAAAGAACAATAAATCCCAACATTGCCCAGCAACGTTTGACAGGGCCTGACGGAGCCCAACGAAACCCAACAGAGCCCGAGCAGACCCCACAGAGTCAGACAGAAGCTGACTAAGCCAAATAGAGATGATCACAGCCCAAAAATGGGCTAGAGAGCCCGACATAGATAGACAGAGCCCGTCACGGCCTAAAAGACATGAACAGAGCTTGACAAGGCCCGACAGAGCCTGACAGGGCATGATACAGATTGACAGTGCCCTACATGCCCCATAAAAGCCTGACAAAGCCTGATATGGCCTGACAGATCTTGACAGAGCTTGGCAAAGCCTGAGAAAGCCCAAGAGATTCTGAGAAATCTTGACAGAAACTGACAGAGCTCGCCAGGAACTGACAGAGTGCATAAGAACCACACAGAACTTGACAAAACCCAAGAGAGCCTGACAAAATCTGAAAGATCCCAACAGAGTCTGAAAAAGCTTGACATAGCCCACCAGGGCATGACAGAGCCTGACAGACTTCGACAAACTTGACAGAGCCCACCAGAACCTGACAGAACCTGAGAAAGCCTGACAGATCCCGACACAGTCTCACAGGGCTTGACAAAGCCTGACAAATCCCAACAGGGCCTAAAAGAGCCCAACAGAACTCGACAGGGCCTGATAGAGTGCGACAGAACCCGACAGAGTCTGCCAGAGACTGATAAAGACTGACAGAGACTGACAAAACTTGACAGAGACCAACAGAGGTCGACAAAGCTTGACAGAGCCCACCAGGGCCTGACAGAGAACATCAGGGCCCACCAGAGCTGATCAGGTTTTGACAAATCCTGACAGCACCTGATAGCAAATGATAGAGCCCAGCAGGACCTGATAGAGGCTAACAAAATGCGACAGAGACTAAAAGAGCTCAACAAAGCATTACAGAGCCTGACACAGCTTTACAGTGCCTTGCAGATCTCGACAGAGCCAGACAGGCCATGACAGAGCCCAACAGACTTTGACAAAGCTTGACAGAACCCAGCAGAATCTGAGAAACTTTGAGTGAGCCCGACACAGTCTCACAGGTTCTGACAGAAGCCGACAGAACTCAACAGGGCCCGACTGTGAGAGATTTAAGGGATTTTCTTAAGGTTGTTTTGTGGATGGGTTTCTGTTAGATAGAGATTTATTTCTGAACTAGACAAAGCAACTCCAAGGCTGGCGCGAAGGCTGAAAAACAACACCTGTTATGAGAGTGAGGTAATTCTATAATAACAAGACCTGAACATGGACAATATCCGATCAGCCAATGCGTGTTTGGAACGTGAATGTGTGATCAAGAAATAACTGCATATATAAGGAGGCTTGTCTCTGTAATAAATGGCTTTGCTTGAATTCATATTGGATTGTGGGGAGTCCATGATTTTTCGCCCTCGCACCCAACAAATCCTGAGAGCACATATCAGCAAACTATAGAGTCCAGCAGGGCCTGACAGAGGCGGACAAAGTGCGAGAGAGCCTGAAGGAGCTCAAAAAAGCTTTACAGAGCAGAACAGAAGCTGACACAGCTTGAGAGAGCCTTACAGATCCTGATAGAACTTGACAGAGACCGAGAGAGCCCAACAAAGCTTGAAAGAGCCCAACAGCACCCAATGGAGCCTGAAAGAGCTTGACGATACCCAACAGAGCCCGACAAAACCCGACAGAGCCTGACAAATCCTCAATAAGGGCAAGAAAGCCTGACAGAGCCTGACAGAACCTGGTAAGGCATAAAGAACCCAAAGGAGCTTGACAGAGACTGACAGCACCTGACAGAGCCCGAGACAGACCGACAGATCTCAACAAAGCCACACAGAGACCGACAGGGCCAGAAAAAGCCTGAAAAAGCCTGACAAAACCTGACACAGCTTGACAGACCTATACAGATCTTGACAGAGCCCGACAGGGCCAGACAGAGCTTGAAAGAACCCAACAGAACCTGACAGGAATTTACAGAGCCCAAAAGAGCATGACAGGGCCTGAAAGAGCCTGATAGGGCCTGACAGAAACTAAAAGAAACTGAGTGAGGCCACCAGGGCATGACAGAGCCTGACAGAGCTTGACAGACTTCGACAAAGCTTGACAGAACCCAACAGAACCTGAGACAGCCTGAAAGAACCCGACGCAGTCTCACAGGGCCCAACAAAGCCCGACAGAGTCAAACAGGGCCTGACACAGCCCAACAGAACTTGACAGGTCTCGACAAATCCCCACAGCATCTGACAGCAAACTATAGATTCTAGAAGGGCCTGATGAGGCTGACAAAGCATGACGGAGCCTGAAAGAGTTCAACAAAAAATTACAGAGCACGACAGGGCCTGAATAATGGCAAGAAAGCCTGAAAAAGGTCTGACAAAGCCTGACAGGGCTTTACAGAGCCTGAAGAAGCCTGGTAGGGCAGAAAGAGCCCAAAGGAGCTGGACAGAGCCTGACAAATCATGACACAGATTGGCAGTGTCCTACACACCCCAAAAAAGCCTGACAAAGCCTGATATGGCCCGACAGATCATGACAGTGCCCGACAAATCCTGAGAAAATGAACACGACCTGATAGATCCTGGAGAGAACCCAACAGGGCCTGACAGAGCATGCCAGGGCCCAACAAAGCCTGAGAGAGCCCGACAGGACCTGACAGAGCATGACAGAACTTGACAGAACACACCAGGGACTGATAGAGTATGCCAGGGCCTAACAAAGTTTGACTCTGTTGGGCCTGCTCGTGCTGTGTCACGTTCTGTCCATATCTGTAAGGCTCTGTCAAGCTGTGTCAGGCCCTGTCATGCTCTGCAGTGCTTTGTTGAGCTCCTTCAGGCTCTGTCACGTTTTGTCGGCCTCTGTCAGGCCCTACTGGACTCTATAGTTCGTTGTAAGGTACTGTCAAGATTTGTCTGGCCCTGTGGAGTTCTGTCGGGCTCTATCAGGCCCTGTTGGTCTCTGTTGGGCTTTGTCAGGCCCTACTGTACTCTATAGTTCGTTGTAAGGTACTGTCAAGATTTGTCTGGCCCTGTGGAGTTCTGTCGGGCTCTATCAGGCCCTGTTGGTCTCTGTTGGGCTTTGTCAGGCCCCACTGTACTCTATAGTTCGTTGTAAGGTACTGTCAAGATTTGTCTGGCCCTGTGGAGTTCTGTCGGGCTCTATCAGGCCCTGTTGGTCTCTGTTGGGCTTTGTCAGGCCCTACTGTACTCTATAGTTCGTTGTAAGGTACTGTCAAGATTTGTCTGGCCCTGTGGAGTTCTGTCGGGCTCTATCAGGCCCTGTTGGTCTCTGTTGGGCTTTGTCAGGCCCTGTGAGACTGTGTCAGGCTCTGTCAGGCTTTCTCCGGTTCTGTTGGTCTCTGTCAAGCTTTGACGAATCTGTCAGGCTCTGTCATTCCCTGGCAGGTTCTGTAAAGCTTTGTCGATCATCTGTTGGGCTCTGTCGAGATCTGTCAAAATCTGTCATGCCCTGTCGGGCTCTGTGGGGCTTTTTTGGGCCCTGTCATACTCTGTCAGACCCTGTTGGGTTCTGTCAGGATCTGTAAGGCTTTGTCAAACTGTGACAGACCGTGTCATGCTCTGTAATTTTTGGTTGAGCTTTTTCAGGCTCTATTGTCCTTTCTCAGGTTTGTCAGGCCCTGCTGGAGTCTATAGTTCATTGTCAAGTGCTGTCAGGAGTTGTCAGACCCCGTCGAGTTCCGTCCAGCACAGTCAGGTTCTGTTGGGCTCTGTTGAGCTGCATGAGACTGTGTCTGGCTCCGTCAGGCTTTCTCAGGTTCTGTTTGGCTCTGTCAAGCTTTGTCAAAGTCTGTCAGGTTGTGTCATACCCCTGCGGGCTATCTTTGTTTCTGGTAGGCTCTTTCAGACCCTGTCATGCTCTTTCAGGTTTTGTCATACTTTATCTAGCTCCGTTGGGTCTTTGCAGCTTTATCGGGCACTGTCAGGCTTCGTTGGGCTCTGTCAGTTGCTGTCAGGTTCTGTTGGGAACTTTCAAGTTCTGTCTGGCCCTATTGGGCTCTGTTGGGTTCTGTAAGGCTCTGTCAAGCCGTGTCAGGCCCTGTCAGGCTCTGCAATGCTTTCTTGAGCTCTTTTAGTCTCTGTTGCAGTTTTTCAGCCTCTGTCAGGTCCTGCTGAGCTCTATCATTCACTGTCAGGCACTGTCAGGATTTGTCAAACCCCGTTGAGCTGTGTTGGGATCTGACAGGCCTTGTCGTACTCTGTCAAGGCCTGGTGGGCTCTGTCATGCTTTGTTGAGCTCTGTTGGGCTCTGTCAGGTTTTGTCGGGCTCCGTCAGGCTCTGCTGGGCTTTCTTGGGTTCAATCAGTCTCTGTCAGGCAATGTCAGGATTTTGTAGGGCTCTGTCGGGTTCTGTCAGGCTCTGTTGGCCTTTCTCAGGCTGTCAGACTCTGTAGGGCTCTGTCAATCCCTGCCAGGTTTTGCCAGGCTCTTTCAGGCCGTGTTGGTCTCTCTGTGGCTTTGTTGAGATCTGTCGGTCTCTCTCGGGCTCTGTCAATCTCTGTCAGGCTCCACTGAGTTCTGTCAGACTTTGTCAGGCTTTCTTGCCCTTAGTCAGGCTTTGTGGTGCTCTGTCGGGTTTTCTCAGGGTCTATCAGGCTCTGTCAGGCCATGTCAAGATTTGTAGTGCTTTGTTAGGTTTTGTCCGGCTCCGTTGGGTATTTTTGAGCTCTGTCAGGCTCCCTTGGGTGCTTTTGGGCTCTTTCAAGCTTTGTTGGACTCTATCAGTCTCTGTCAGCTTCTGTCAGGATCTGTAAGGCTCTCTCAAGCTGTGTCAGGCCCTGTCATGCTCTGTAATGTGTTGCTGAGCTCTTTCAGGCTCTGTCACGCTTTGTCAACCTCTGTCAGGCCCTGTTGGGCTCTATCGTTTGCTATCAAGTGCTGTCAGGATTTGTCGAACCCTGTTGAGCTGTGTCAGTCTCTGTCAGGCCCTGGTGGGCTCTGTCAAGCTTTGTCGATCTCTGGTGGGCTCTGTCAGGCTGTGTCCAGCTCTCTCAGCCCCTATTGTGCTCTGTCAGGCCCTGTCAGGTTCTGTCAGGATCCTTTGGGCCTACCTGAAACTGAGAGAGTCTACCAGGGCATGATAGAGCCCAACAGATTAATACACAGAATCAAAGAATTGACTGGGTTGGAAAAGACCTCAGAGATCATCAAGTCCAACCCTTGGTCCAACTCCGGTCCATTTACTAGATTATGGCACTAAGTGCCATGTCCAATCTCAGTTTAAAAACCTCCAGAGATGGTGAGTCCACCATCTCTCTGGGTAGGCCATTGCAATGCCTGACCACTCTCTCTGGAAAGAATTTCTTTCTAATATCCAGCCTAAATTTCCCCTGACAGAGTTTAAGCCCATGCCCCCTTGTCCTATTGCTAACTGCCTGGGAGAAGAGACCAATCCCCACCTGGCTATAACTTCCCTTCAGGTAGTTATAGAGACTGATGAGGTCACCTCTAAGCCTCCTCTTCTCCAGACTAAACAACCCTAGCTCCCTCAGCCTCTCCCCATAGGTCTTGTGTTCAAGTCCCTCCCCAGTCTTGTTGCTCTTCTCTGGACCCGCTCCAGCACTTCAATGTCTTTCCTGAACTGAGGGGCCCAGAACTGAACACAATACTCCAGGTGTGGCCTCACCAATGCAGAGTACAGGGGAAGGATCACTTCCCTTGTCCTGCTGACCATGCTCTTTTTGATACAGGACAGGATATCATTGGCCTTCTTGGCCACCTGGGCACACTGTTGGTTCATGTTGAGCTTCCTGTCAATTAGTACCCCCAGGTCCCTTTCTGCCTGACTGCTCTCCAGCCACTCTGTGCTCAGTCTGTAGCGCTGCAGGGGGTTGTTGTGGCCAAAGTGCAGGACCCGGCACTTGGCCTCGTTGAATTTCATCCCATTGGAATCGGTCCATTTTTCCAGTCTATCCAGATCCCTTCCAGCAGGTCGACACTCCCTCCCAACTTGGTGTCATCAGCAAATTTGCTGATGATGGTCTCAATCCCTTCATCTAAATCATCAATAAAGCTGTTAAACAGGACTGGACCCAACACTGACCCCTGGGGAACACCACTAGTGACTGGCCGCCAGCTAGATGCAGCCCCATTCACCAGCACTGTCTGGGCCCAGCCCTCCAGCCAGTTCTTAACCCAGCAGAGAGTGCACTTGTCCAAGCCATGGGCTACCAGCTTTTGCAGGAGTATATTATGGGAGACAGTGTCAAAGACTTTGTTGAAGTCTAGATAGACCAGATCTACAGCTTTCCCCTCATCCACCAGGGGGTCACCTGATCGTAAAAGGAGATCAGGTTGGTCAGACAGGACATGCCCCTCCTAAACCCGTGCTGGCTGGGTCTGATCCCTTGTCCATCCTGAAGGTGCTGTGTGATTGCATTCAGGATGATCTGCTCCATAACCCTGCCAGGCACCGAGGTCAGGCTGACAGGCCTGTAGTTGCCAGGGTCAACTTTGCAGCCCTTTTTGTGGATTGGGGTAACATTCGCCAATTTCCAATTGTATGGGACCTCCTCAGTGAGCCAGGACTGTTGGAAGATGATGGAGAGCGGCTTGGCGAGCTCTTCTGTTAGCTCCCTCATCATCCTAGGATGGGTCCCGTCTGGTCCCATAGACTCGTGAGGATCCAGATGGCTCAGTAAGTCACAAAGCTTGACAGAGCTCAACAGAACCTGAGAACGCCTGACAGAGCCCAAAACAATCTTACAGCACCCAGCAAAGCCTGACAGAGCACAACAGGGCCTGACAGAGGCTGACAAAGCGCAACAGAGACTAAAAGAGCTCAACAAAGCATTACAGAGCTTGACAGGGCCTGACACATCTTGACAGAGCCTTACAGATCCCGACAGAACCTTACAAA
This sequence comes from Patagioenas fasciata, assembly GCF_037038585.1. NCBI lineage: Eukaryota > Metazoa > Chordata > Aves > Columbiformes > Columbidae > Patagioenas > Patagioenas fasciata. The sequence goes on from NC_092559.1 coordinate 38,889,721, forward strand.
GCCCGACAGGCCCCGACAAAGCTTGAAAGAGCCCAAAAGCACCAATGGCATCTGACAGAGGTCTACAATACTTAAGAGAGCCCAATAAAACTTAACAGAGCCCTACAAATCCTCTGTACAAGTCTTTCAGGCCATGACGGGCTCTATCTATCTATCTATGTCGGGTTCTCTGTGGCATTTTCGGGCTGTGATGTGCTCTATCGGGCTTAGTCGTCCTCTGTCTGATTCTGTGGGGCCTGTTCATGCTCTGTCGGGTTTTGTTGGGCTCTGCCAGGCCCTGTCAGGCATTGTTAGGCAGTGTTGGGCTTTGTTGGGCTTTTTTGAATTGCTGTCGGGCTTTCTTTGATTCTATCAGGTTTTGATGGCTTCTGTCAGGACCTGTGGGGCTCTGTAAGCTCCTTTTGGGCTCTGTAGGTCTCTGTCACAATCTGTCAAGCTCTGTTGGTCTTTGCCAGGCTCTGTCGGTCTCTGTAAGGCTCTGTAAATCCCTGTCAGGTTTTGTCAAGCTTTTTCATGCCCTGTCAGTCTCTGTGTGGTTTTGTCGAGATCTGTCCATCTCTCTCAGGCTCTGTTGAGCTTTTTTGGGCTCTTTCTGACCTACCAGACTTTTTCAGGTTCTGTAAAGCCCTGTCATGCTCTGTAAGGCCTTGTCAGACTCTGTTGCATTCTGTCGGGCTTTGTCAGGATTTTTTGATCCCTGTTGGGGTATTCTCGAGCTCTGTCAGGCTCCATTGGGTGCTTTTGGGCTCTTTCAAGCTTCGTTGGGCCCTGTCGGGCTCTGTCAGGTTCTCTCAGGATCTGTAAGGCTCTGTCAAGCTGTGTCAAGCCCTGTTGTGCACTGTAATGTTTTGTTGAGCTCTTTCAGGCTCTTACGCAGTTTGTCGGCCTCTGTAAGGCCCTGCTGGACTCTATAGTACGCTGTCAGGTGGTGTTGGGATTTGTCGGGACCTGTCGAGTTCTATTGGGCTCTGTCAGGCCCTCTTGGGCTCTGTCAGGCCCTGTCATGCTCTTGCAGGTCCTGTACGCGTTATCTGACTCTGTTGGTCCTTGTCAACATTTGTCAAGCGCTGTCGGGCTTCGTTGGCTCTGTCAATTCCTGTCAGGTTCTGTTGGACTCTTTCAAGTGCTGTCAGACTCTGACAAACTTTGTTGAGATCTCTAAGGCTCCATCAAGATGTGTCAGGCCCTGTCAGGCTCTGTCATTCTTTGTTTAGCTCTTTTAGTCTCTGTTGCACTTTGTCATCTGCTCTCAGGTCCTGCTGGGCTTTATTGTTCGCTATCAGGTGCTGTCAGGATTTATCGAACCCTGTTGAGCTGTGTTGGGCTCTGTCAGCCCTGGTGGGCTCTGTTTAGCTTTCATAGAATCATAGAATGCTAGGGACTGGAAGGGACCTCTAAAGATCATCTAGTCCAATCCCCCTGCTGGAGCAGGAACACCTAAATGAGGCTACACAGGAACATGTCCAAGCGGGTTTTGAATGTCTCCAGAGTAGGAGACTCCACAACCCCCTGGGCAGCTTGTTCCAGTGCTCTGTTACCCTCACTGAGAAGTTTCTTCTCAAGTTTAAGTGGAACCTCTTACGTTCCAACTTAAAACCATTACCTCTTGTCCTACCATTGTTTGTCACCGAGAAGAGCCTGACTCCATCCTCGTGACACTCACCCTTTGTATATTTGTAAACATTAATAAGGTCACCCCTCAGTCTCCTCTTCTCCAAACTAAGGAGACCCAGCTCCCACAGTCTTTCCTCATAAGGGAGGTGCTCCACTCCCTTAATCATCTTGGTTGCCCTATGCTGGACTCTTTCCAGCAGTTCTCTGTCCTTCTTGAACTGAGAGGCCCAGAACTGGACACAATATTCCATATGTGGTCTCACCAGGGCAGAGTAGAGGGGAAGGAGAACCTCTCTTGACCTACTAACTACCCCCTTTCTAATACACCCCAGGATGCCATTGGCCTTCTTGGCCACAAGGGCACAGTGCTGGCTCATGGTCATCCTGCTGTCCACCAGGAACTCCAGGTCCCTTTCCCCTGCGCTGCTCTCTAATAGATCATTCCCCAACTTATACTGGAACCTCGGGTTGTTCCTACTAAGATGCAAGACTCTACACTTGCCCTTGTTATATTTCATTAATTTTTTCCCCTCCCAGCTCTCTAGCCTGTCCAGGTCATGCTGGATGGCAGCACAGCCTTCTGGTGTGTCAGCCACTCCTCCCAGCTTGGTGTCATCAGCAAACTTGCTGATAGTACACTCTAGTCCCTCATCCAAGTCATTGATGAATATATTGAACAGTACTGGCCCCAGTACAGACCCTTGAGGCACTCCACTAGATACAGACCTCCAACCGGACTCTGCTCCATTGACCACGACTCTCTGGCTTCTTCCCTTCATCCAGTTCGCAGTCCACCTCACTACCCGATTGTCCAGACCACACTTCCTCAGTTTAGCTATGAGAATGCTGTGGGAGACTGTGTCAAATGCTTTACTGAAGTCAAGGTAGACCACATCCACCGCCCTGCCATCATCTATCCACCTCGTTATATCTTCATAAAAGGCTATGAGGTTGGTCAAGCACGACTTCCCCTTGGTGAAGCCATGTTGACTGCCCCTAATAACCCTCTTATCCTTGACATGCCTTGAGATGGCACCAAGAATAAGTCATTCCATTATTTTCCCAGGGATGGAGGTGAGGCTGACCAGTCTATAATTATCCGGGTCTTCCTTCTTGCCCTTTTTGAAGACTGGAGTGACATTAGCTTTTCTCCAGTCCTCAGGCACCTCTCCCATCTCCCAAGACTTGGTAAAGATGATGGAGAGTGGTCCAGCAACGACGTCAGTCAGCTCCCTCAGCTCCTGTGGGTGCATCCCATCTGGGCCCATGCATTTGTGGATGTTCAGATTGCCTAATTGTTCCTTAACCCAGTCCTCATAGCTTTGTCGAGCTCTGTTGGGGTCTCTTGGCTTTCGTCAGGCTCTATCAGGGTCTTGCAGGCTCTTTCAGTCCCTGGCGGGCTCTATCAGGTTCTGTCTAAATCTGCCAGACCCTGTAGGGCTCTGTCGGGCTTTGTTGGGCCCTGTTGTGCTCTGTAATGCGCTCTCAGGTTCTGTCAGCATCTGTCGAGATTTCTTGGGCCCTGTCATGCTCTGTCAGGCCCTGTCGGGTTCTGTCAGACTCTGTCGGGATCTGTTGGGCTTTCTCAGGTTTTGTTGTGCTCTGTTATGCCATATCAGGCTTTGTTGGTCTTTTTTGGGGCATGTAGGGCACTGTCAAACTGTGTCATGCCCTGTCGGGCTCTATCATGCATTTTCAAGCTCTGTCCAGGTCTTTTAGGCCATGACGGGCTCTGTCAGACCCTATCAGGCTTTTTCAGACCCTGTCATACTGTTTTGAGCACTGTCACACTTCATCTGGATCTGTTGGGCCTTTTCGAGCTTTGTCGGGCACTGTCAATTTCTGCAAGGTTATGTTGGGCTCTTTCAACCTCTGTCTGGCCCTGTCGGGCTCTGTCAGGCCCTGGTGGGCTCTGTCAAGCTTTGTCGAGCTCTGTTGGGCTCTCTCGGGTTTTGTCGGGCTCTATGTGGCTCTTGTACACTCTGTCAGTTCCTGGCGGGCTCTGTGGGGTTCTATTGGGAATTGTCAGGCCTTGTTAAGCTCTGTTGGGCTTTGTTGGGACCTGTCGTGCTCTTTGAGTCCTTGTCGGTTTCTGACAGGATCTGTCGAGATCTGTTGGGCTTTTTCAGGCTTTATCGGGCTCCGTCAGGACATATTAGGCTTTGTTAGGCTTTTTTGGGCATTCTTGCCCTTATTCAGGCTTTGTGAGGCTCTTTCAGGATTTCTGGGGGTCTATCAGGCTCTTTCAGGCCATGTCTGGGTTTGTAGGGCTCTGTCATGTTTTGTCAGGCTCTGTTGGGTATTGTCAAGCTCTGTCAGGTTCCACTGGGTGCTTTTTGGCTCTTTCACTCTACAGTTAGGTGTCAGGTGCTGTTTGGATTTGTTGGGCCCTTTCGAGTTCTGTTGGGCTCTGTCGGGTTTTGTCGGGCCCTGTGAGACTGTTGTGCTCTGTCAGACCCTGTCATGTTCTGTCAGGATCTGTCATGTTTTATTGGGCTCTGTCGTGCTCTGACAAAACCCAAGAGAGGCCAACAGAGCTTGACAAAGCTAGACAGAGCCCACCACGGCATGACAGAGACTGAGAGAACCTGAGAAAGCCTGACAGAGCCCGACACAGTCTCACAGGGCCCGACAAAGCCCGACAGAGACCAACCTGGCCTGACAGAGCCCGACAGAACTCCACAGGGCCTGACAGAGAATGCCAGGGCCCAACAAAGCCTGAGAGAGCCTGACAGGACCTGACAGAGCACGACAGAAAACAACAGAGCCCGCCAAGAACTGACAGAGCCTGCAAGAACCTGATAGAGCACGACAAAACTTGACAGAGCCCATCAGGGCCTGACAGAGCATGACAGGGCCCACCAGAGCCCAACACAGCTCAATAGGGTTCGACAAATCCTGCCAGCACCTCAGTAGGGTTTGACAAATCCTACCAGCACCTGATAGCAAATGATAGAGCCCGGCAGGACATTACAGAGATTGACAAAGAGCGACAGAACCTGAAAGAGCTCAACAAAGCATTATAGAGGCTGAGAGGACCTGACACAGCTTGACAGAGCCTTTGAGATCTCGACAAAGCCTGACAGGGTCCAACAAAGCTTTAAAGAGTGCAACAGTGCCCGATAGAGTCTGACAGAGCTTGACAATACCCAACAGAGCCTGGCAAAACCCAACAGAGCCCTACAAATCCTGACAAGGCCTGAGAGAGCCTAATAGGTCCCAACAAAGCCCGACAAACCTGATAAAGCCTGACAGAGCCTGACAGAGCCTTGTAGGGAAGAAAGATCCCAAAAGAAGCTTGACAGACTACACAGAGCCTGGCAGAGCCTGAGAGAGATAGACAGATCTCGACAAAGCCAAACAGAGACTAACAAAGCCTAGAGAGAGCCTTACAAAACCTGACAGGGATCAACAGAGCCCTACAGAGCCCGACAGAGCCTGAGAAAGGTCAACAGAGCCTGACAGAACCCGACAGAGCCCTACAAATCCTGACAAATCCCAGCAGAGCCTGATAGATCGCGACGGAGACTGACAAAGCCCGACAGGGATCAAAAAAGCACAGCAAAGCCCAACACTGCCCAAAAACGCTTGATAGGGTCTGACAGAGCCCAACAAAACTGGACAGAGCCTGAGCAGGCCTCACAGAGTCAGACAGAAGCCAACAAAGCTTGATAGAGCCCATCGCAGCCCAAAAATGTCCTAGAAAACTCGACATAGATTCATAGAGCCCGTCACGGCCTAAAAGACCTGGAAAGAGTTTGACAAGGCCCGACAAACCCTGACAGGGTATGACACAGATTAACAGTGCCCTACATACCCGAAAATAGCCCGACATAGACTGATATGATCTGAGAGATCACGACAGAGCCTGACAAAGCCTGAGAAAGCCCAGCAGATCCCGACAGATCCTGACAGAACCTGACAGGGCCTCACAGAGTACGACAGAGCCCAACAGGGTTCAACAAATCCTGACAGCACCTGATAGCAAATGATAGAGCCCGGGAGGACCTGACAGAGGCTGACGAAGTGCAACAGAGACTAAAAGAGCTCAGCAAAGCATTACAGAGCCTGACAGGGCCTGATACAGATTGACAGAGCCTGACAGGGCCAGGCAGAGCTTGAAAGATCCAAACAGCCTGACAGGAATGCACAGAGTCCAACTAAGCCCAAGAGAGCCCAACAAAGCTCGACAAGGCCCCACAAAGCCAGATAAAGCCTGACAGAGCCCGAAAGAGCATGACAGGGCCTGAAAGAGCACACTAGGACCTGACAGAGCACAACAGGTCCTGACAGAGCCTATCAGAAACTGAGAGAGATCGCCACAGCATGACAGATCCTGACTGAGCCCGACAGGGCCTGACAGATCCTGGAAGAACCCGATAGAGCGCAACAGAGCTTGAAAAACCTTGACAGAGCCCACCAGGGCCTGACAGAGCACGACAGGGCCTGACAGAGCTTGAAAGAACCCGTCAGAACATAACAGGAATTGACAGAGCCCAAGTAAGCCTGACGGTGCCCGACAAAGCTCGACGGGGCCCGACAAATCCTGATGGCACCTGACAGTGAACTCTCAATTATAGCAGGGCCTGACAAGTCTGACAAAGCATGACAGAAACTGAAAGAGCTCAACAAAATATTACAGAGCACAACAGGGCCTGACACACCTTGACAGAGCCTGACAGGGCCTGACAGATTTTGAAAGAACTCAACAGAGCCCAAAAGAGCTCAACAAAGCTTGACAGAGTCCGCCAGGGCATGACAGAGCCTCACAGACTTAACAAAGCTTGACAGAGCCCAACAGAAACTGACAGAACCTGAGAAAGCCTGACAGAGCCTGCCACAGTCTCACAGGGCCCGACAAAGCCTGACAGAGCCGAACATGGCCTGACATAGCCCAACAGAACTCGACAGGGCCCAACAAATCCCCACAGCACCTGACAGCAAACTATAGAGTCCAGCAGTGCCTGACAGAGGTGGACAAAGCGCGATAGAGCCTGAAAGAGCTCAACAAAGCATTACAGAGCCCTACAGAGCTTGAAAAAGCTTGAAAGAGACCAACAGTACCCAATGTAGCCTGAAAGACATCGAAAATACTCAATGGACCTTGACAAAACCTGACACATCCAGACAAAGCCTGAATAAGGGAAAAAAAGCATGAAAAAGCCTGACAAAGACTGACAGAGCCTGACAAGGCCTGACAAGGCTTTACAGAACCTGAAATAGCCTGGTAGGACAGAAAGAGCTTAAAAAAGCTCGACAGAGACCGACAGCGCCTGACAGAGCTTGTGACAGACCGACAGACTTCAGCAAAGCCACACAGAGACTGACAGGGCCTGAAAGAGTCCGAGAAAACTCAACAGAGCCCTGCAAATCCTGACATGGCCTGACAGAGCCTGATCGAACCCCAGAAAGCCCAGTATAGCCTGAGCGAACCTGATAGAGCCCAACAATATCTGACAAAGCCCGAAAGAGGTCGACAAAGCTTGACAGAGACCACCAGGCCTTGACAGAGCACGACAGGGCCTTCCAGAGCCCAACACAGTTCAAGAGGGTTTGCCAAATCCTAACAGACCCTGATGGTGAACGATAGAGCCCGGCAGGACCTGACAGGCTGACAATGTGTGACAGAGACTAAAAGAGCTCAACAAAGCATTACAGAGCCTGATAAGGCCTGATACAGCTTGACAGAGCCTTACAAATCTCGACAGAGCCTGACAGGGCCAGAGCGAGCTTGAAAGAGCCCAACAGAATCTGAAAGAAATTGACAGAGTCCAACTAAGCCTGATAGTGCTCGACAAAGCTTGAGAAGGACCAACAGAGCCAGATAAAGCACAACAGAGCCCGAAATAGCATGACAGGGCCTGAAAGAGCCTGATAAAGCCTGACAGAGCACAACAGGGCCTAACAGAGCCTACCAGAAACTGAGAGAGCCTGCCAGGTTATGACAGAGCCTGACAGACTTCGACTAAGCTTGACAGAGCCCAGCAGTACCTGAGAAAGCATGACACAGCATGACAGAGTCTCACAGGGCCTAACAGCACCTGACAGAACTCGACAGGGCCCAACAAATCCCGACAGCACTTGGCAGTGAACTATAGAGTCCAACCGTGTTACAGGGAATTAACAGTTATCTAATTAAGACTTAAAGAACTAACACTTAAAGACTTAAAGAGCTAACAGCCTTCTCAGGGATGGGTTATGAATATGTATAGGTGTTGTTCCTAAAACTTTCATGAATATGTAACACTTTACTGCATTTAACCAAGCTCACAACTACTTCAAATTTACACACATATTAGGTGAAATGATTCCCCGTGTGTCCGGCACTGTAAATAAGTAAATACATACCTTCCTTACAATCTCAAGGATTGTAAAGTCATTTCCGAACCTCATTTTGGTGAACCAGGCAGGAGGGTGTTCTGGTTGGCTATGTGAATAGGTGAGAACGGCCAGCTTTGGCGTGCCCCAAAGTTGTTTTTTTTTTCGGAAAGATCTCCATTTGCTTTGTTCATTGCAGGAGCAGACAAAAGACCTCCAACAAAAACAACGGATAAAGTATGTTGTAATAAACTTCCATTTAATTGCATTTGGCGGGGAGCCAGTAAGCCGTGGAGAGATGTCTCACGAGTTTCTGCAGTCTCTTTGTGGGCAGCAGCTAGCAATCTTGAGAGCAGATCGAGCAACTCTGAGATTTCTGTGTCTCAATTTCGATGGCCAGGATGGACTTTTGGTAATGACTAATCTTAGCAAGAGTGAAGGGTAATGCAGAAATCTCTCTTTTGCAGCTGCTGGAAAAGGTAAAAGTCAGTGAAAAAGGAATAATTGGTCTACAACTGCGTGGTATTTTTGTAAGTGCCTGACATACCATGCATTCCATTCCAAATCATTAAGTAACTCGTAAATCATAAAACCAACCAGCCGTGTCTCTGTGAACTGTCTGAGTGTGTGCTAATTACAGTAATTACTGTTTATGGTGGTATGCTTTAGCCTGTGATCTGTATAAAGCAGAAGATGAGCTTAAAACACCTTGATTTAAGTCACGTGGCATGAGTTAAATTACAGTGTGCGCGGTGTAAGAAAGTATATGCAGATATGTTTTTCACCCTCCAAAATCAGGGACATAACAAAAAAATGGGAACCTGTTCCATTAGAATACTGAAGTACCATCTTGCTCTCCTTAGGATGCATCCTTACACATTAGAGTAACTTAGTGGGGAATCCTGATAAAAGAAAGTTTGAAACAATATTGTACTCACTTTGAGGCACAGAATGACCTTACAGCCCTTGAGGTAAATAAGGAAGGTATGTATTTATTTACGACGCCGGACACGCAGGGAATCATTTCACCTAATACGTGTGTAAAATTACAGTAGCTGTGAACTTGGTTAAATGCAGTAAAGTGTTACATATTCATTAAAGTTTTAGGAACGCCTATACATATTCATAACCTTTCTACGAGAAGGCGGTTCTTATTACAATTACTTCCGGGAGACCATTTCCATAGTCTCCACCTCCGGCTCCTCCTGGTTGCAGCTGCGCAGTTGTTACCAATCAGGACACATAACCACGGACGTAGTTATATGCGGTGCTTTATTTCAGCGCTGGGAAACCAGGGGTTTGCACCCAAAGCTGGCTTCGAACAGGTGATTCAGACTACACCTTATTATACAAGTTAGTCACATACATATTCATTACAACCCCTGACAACCATTAGCATATTCCACACCTATTCTGACACAAACTTCCTATCTAAAAGATGCTATGTTTACCAGTTATTTTCTAAGGTACCAACTTTAAAAGAATATATCGTAAATCTCTGTCCACCTTAAGAATTAGGCTCGGTTACAGTTACCTGCCTTATAAGAATATACCATAAATCTATGTCAACTTTAAGAATAGAGTTTGGTTACTGAATACAAGAATTCCATGGTTACAAGGTTGGTTGCTATCTTAATGTTAATCCAACTGTAACAGATCCAGCGATATCCAGGGTAGAGCTAGCGAAGGCCCATCCTGACCTGTTCCAAAAGGGAACATGGAAGGAAACATCTTGTAAAGTTGATTCTCCTGTTCCATAAAGGAACATGGAAGGAAACATCTTGTAAAGTTGATTCTGTTACTAACATCTCCCCCCTTTGAAAATGCTTTTCTTTAGACAATGCATTTTCACTTCAATCAACTTCTTCAATTATTGATTTGATTGGTGATTTGGCAAATGTGACAGTTCATAAGCTGGAGGGCTAGCTGGAGGACTGTCAAATATAGGATTAACATAATTCCTACTCAGGACACTGAAAATGCAATTATTCTTAGCATTTGTTTGACTAATCACACGTTTAATACCTACATGTAATAAACAAAGAAGTATAATCACAATTGTAAGTACAACTACACTTTCTAATAGTGAATGTACCCATCCTCCCAAATTTAAACCAAATGAATCCAACAGAGCTCCTATCCAGCTCTGTTCTGCATCCTGCTTTTCCTTTTGCAGCTCCATCTCTGTTTGGGTGAGTTGAGAAATGTCCTTCTCGACCTCCGAAGTTACGTTTGGAATATGGATGCAGCAATGATCCATTCTGTCTTTCAAATATCCACAGACACCATTTTCTTTCAACAACATTATGTCGAGTGCCATTTTATTATGTAAGGTCATTTTGGTCGTAGCCTGTAATTGTATATTAAGTTCCCGAAAACCTTTCTTAGTTATTCTAGCCAATCGATCCATTTGCCCGATCAATTTATCAATCATTTCCCTGTTTCTGTATGCCGCAATTGGTGCAAAGAAAGATTCTAGTGCCCAACCGAATTTAACACTGCTTGATGGTTCATGCCACACATCGTCTTCATCTATTTCTCATTTGTGCCTAACATGTAGAAGTTCTTGCCCATTTTTCAAGGGAGACTTTTTCCAAATAGGACATAGGGTTGGCAGTCCCAAAGTAATTTCCCTTACTGGTCCTGCTATTGGTAAATGTGTTGTCCAGGTCCCATCACTTAAGGCCCAAACCAGATGTCCCACACTACCTATAACGCCTCTACAATCAATTCTATTTCCATCAATACCTATCTTGATTCCTTCCTTTAGATCCAATTGTTTCTGACAAATGCAACCTGCAATTACCGCAACTTTAACGATGGATATTGGTATCTCTTTCATATCTGTCTGGCAAGTTATTACTCGTGAACAATTCCACCATGGTACTGTTGTTCCTCCTGTTACATTGGACCACCGTACACACCATGGAAATGCTTCACTATATTGGTATTGTTGTACAATACTCAATGTCCACATGTTACTCCATGATTCAGTTATATTTTTGTTATCCTGATCTTTGCATTCCCAGTAAGTCTGTTCAACCATTTGGTTTACTACTTTGGTGGTCCATGTGTCATAATAACACCAACCTATATTTTTGAATGGTCTGGTCATTCCTATTTTAACCCATTTCACCTCAGGTAATTTTAAACAATCCTCCTTTGGCCCTGGTGTTTTCCATTTTCCTTGTTCTTTTACCCTTTGTTCTGTTGGGATGACTTCTTTTCTAGTGCGGGATTCACATGCTATTTTACCAGTTCTGTTTATTTCTGGTAAGGTGGTAGATATTATTCCCCACTGTATTGGGTCTTCGGCCGATTTTGGAATTGGAAGGCAAGCAGTGATGCTACTGGTATTCTGAGTCAGTGCGAAATCTCGAATTAATCCTATCATAAGATTCTCTGCCTGATACCACCTGTGGTATCTGGGTACTTTCGTTATTATCTACTGCTCTTCGTGGTCTAATTTGCAATTCCATTTGAATAGTCCCATTTTCCCACTGTTTATCAGAGGCCTTGTGGAATAGAGTGGCACTTCCCTCTCCAGTTTTCAAAAGTACAAACACTCTAACCAAAATCACAATTTGGTAATGCAAACCAGACATTACTGCGATATAATCTTGAGCGAGGTAGGACCCACTATCTGCGATTTCCAGAGTCTTGGGACTCTTTTCACTCGGGTATAGTGTATCCAGGAGTCTACTCCAGCAACTTTGACTGTGGTGAATGTAGTTAGGAGTACTTGATAGGGTCCGTCCCAACGCTCTTTTAAGGGTTCTTCATTCCAAGTTCTTAGATACACCGTGTCTCCAGGCTCTATATCATGTACTGGATTCTCGAGCGCTAGTGGGCGATTCCACACTAGTGCGGATCTGAGTCGATTCAATGTCCTGCCAAGAGACAACACATAATTGTACAAGTCCTGATTTCCTTTCACATGTACCTCTGGGTTTGGGTTTGGTGCTTCATATGGTTTGCCATACAAAATCTCGTATGGACTTACTGACATTCCACTCCTAGGTTTAATCCTAATATGCAACAATGCTATTGGCAAGGCCTGAGGCCATTGAATTTTTGCGTCCTGACAGATCTTGCTAAGTTGCCTTTTTAGGGTTTGATTCATTTTCTCCACTTGTCCACTAGACTGGGGTCTCCATGGGGTATGTAACTCCCACTTAATTCCCAAACATCTGCTGATTTCTTTTACCAATTGTGCAACAAAGTGTGGTCCCCTATCGGAGGATATCCCCAGTGGTACCCCAAATCTAGGGATTATTTCCTTTAGTAACTATTTTACAGTTTCTTTCGCCTGGTTGGTGCGACAAGGGAAAGCTTCCGGCCATCCTGAAAAGGTATCTACCCCAACTAGTATATACCTGAATCCTCGGGTTCTGGGGAGTTCCGCATAGTCTCTTTGCCAATAATCCCCAGGTTGTATGCCTGTCTTTATTTTCCCCATTTCTGTTTTTCTTTTTACTAAAGGATTATTTTTCAAGCAAATTTCACACTTAGCTGTGATAGAATTTGCCATTGTTAACATCTGGACCGAGATAATGTTTTCTTAAATAAGTTACCAATACTTCTGCACCCCAGTGACACTTCTGGTGTTCCGTCTGAAGTATTCCTCTCATAATAGTGGTTGGTACCACAACTTGTCCATTGGTGGTTACATACCACCCAGAATTATTCTTACTGGTTCTTACTAGACTTGCCAATTTTTCATCTTCTGTAGACTATTTAGGTGGTTCTGAAGGTAATAAATCAATTGCTCTTACCTTCTGGGAGATAAGACCCATCATTGTCCTCACTTGCCGTGCTACTGACCGAGTTGTTTGATCAGCAAGCCAATTTCCCTCTATGATTTTCGATGTTCCACTTTGATGAGCTTTACAGTGCATTACAACAACTTGCGATGGTTTTTGAACGGCATTAATCAGATTCAGTATTTCCTCCTGGTACTTAATGTTTGTTCCTTGTGAAGAGAGCAGTCCCCGCTCTTTCCAAAGGGCTCCATGCACATGAACAACTCCAAAAGCATATTTTGAGTCAGTCCATATGTTAACTTTCTTGTTTTCGCTGAGTTCCAATGCCCTAGTTAAGGCGATTAATTCCGCTTTTTGTGCTGAGGTGTTTGGCGGTAAGGGTTTAGCCTCAATTACTGTCTTGGCAGTACTAATCACATATCCTGCATACCGCATTCCGTTCTCCACAAAGCTACTGCCATCAGTAAAGAGTTCCCAGTCAGTTTCTGCCAGCGGAGCGTCTTTCAAATCAGGGCGACTTGCGTGGGTGTATTCGATGACTTCCATGCAATCATGTTCCAGGTCTCCTTCTTCAGTACCTGCATCCAAAAACTCAGCAGGATTCATTAGGTTAGTAGTTTTTAGAACAACATCATCTTGTTCTGTCAGAATTACCTGGTATTTCATCATTCTGCTTGGGGAAAGCCAATGACCCCCCTTTTGTTCCAGTACTGTTGTCACCATATGGGATACAAACACTTCTATCCTTTTTCCCGTAGTTAATTTTCGGACCTCCTGGATCAGTATTACTGTAGCAGCTACCGCCCGTAAGCACGCCGGCCACCCAGTACTTACCGGATCTAGCTGTTTAGAAAAATAGCCAACAGGTCTTTTCCAGGATCCCAGTTGTTGGGTTAATACCCCCAAGGCAAGTCTTTGTCGCTCGTGTACAAACAACTGGAAATCTTTGCTCAAGTCCAGCAGGCCCAAGGTAGGCGCCTGCATCAAAGCCTGTTTTAGCTTTTGGAAGGCTTCACGTTGTGGTTTTCCCCACATGAACGTCTTATTCCCTTGTGCTTCGTATAAAGGTTTGGCAATCAACCCATAGTCCATAATACAAAGTCTGCACCATCCTGTCATTCCTAAAAAGGATCTTAATTCATGTAAGTTTCGTGGTTCTGAAATAGCACAGATAGCATGCACACGGTTTGTACCTAATTTCCGCTGTCCTTGAGAAAGCTCGCATCCTAAATAAATCACAGTCTTGGATGCAATTTGAGCTTTACTTTTCGATACTTTGTACCCATTCATTCCCAATTGGTTCAGTATTTCAATCGTTACCTGGATGCAGAGTTCTCGTGTCTCAGTCGCGATCAAAATGTCGTCTACGTATTGTAGTAACAGGTACCATTGTCGAGGGATCACGATGTGGCCTTTCGTAGTCCATTCCTCGAGTTCTTTGGCCAACTGATTTCCAAAAATAGTTGGGCTATTTTTGAATCCTTGCGGAAGACGTGTCCAGGTTAACTGAGTTTTCCTTCCATTGTATGGATTTTCCCATTCAAAGGCAAATAGCTTTTTGCTTTCCAGGTCGAGGGGTATGCAGAAGAAGGCATCTTTTAAATCAAGTACAGTAAGCCATTTATATTTCTCCTTCACAAATGTTAACAAGGTGTATGGATTTGCAACTACCGGATAAATGTCCTTAGTGATCTGGTTTACAGCCCGCAAATCTTGGACTAATTGGTAATTACCATCGGACTTCTTTACTGGAAAAATTGGAGTATTATATTCTGTTTCACATTCCTCTAGAATTCCATATCTCAAGAATTTTCAATTAGAGGAACTATTCCTAACCTAGCTTCTAATTTCAGTGGGTACTGTCTCAACTGTACAGGCCTGGCATCTTCCTTTAATTCCACTTTTACAAGCTGGGCTGTTTTCAATTTCCCAGGTATGTCAGTCGCCCATACCGTGTGGATCACAGCCTCCTCCACAGCTTGTGGTATTTCCACTACCGGGTTTTCTCTTAATAACAGAATTTGTCCCACCTTAGATTCTGGAATTTTCATTACCAGGTTTCCATTCTCAAATGTTATTACAGCATCCAATTTGGTCAATAAATCCCGTCCTAAAAGGGAAACTGGACAATCTGGAACATATAAGAACTCATGGGTTAATTCCTTTTCTCCAAAACGCAGATCTAAGGGTTGCAGGAATGGCCGTACTTCTTCCTTCCCTGTGGCACCAACAATCGTTGTCGTTTTATGACCTATTGTTCCCTGTAAAGAATTTAGCACAGAATAAGTAGCCCCTGTATCCACTAAAAATCTCACATCCTGGTCCCCCACTTGTATTGTCACAAGGGGTTCCTTATTCTGGGTATCGGTTCTTGTGCTGCCATATAGTCAACTGTTATTATTATATTCCCCCAACACCATAGTTTGTATTGCATTCCCTGCTGCACTTGGTACCTGACTCGTGGAGCCCGGACGGTTCGGGCATTCATTTTTCCAGTGTCCTTCCTCCTTACAATAAGCACATTGATTTATACCAAGCTTTACAACAGGTCTTAAAGGAGTTCCCCGAACATTCCGAAAACCGCGCCCTCGGCCGCCTGTAGTTCCTCTGCCACGGACTTCCATTCCTATTCCCCTGCCTTGTCCTTGGACCAGGGCCAACAAGTCTTGCTGAGAACGCCTCGACTGTTCCTTTTCTCTATTATTATAAACTTTCCAGGCTGTTTCTAACATGACATCCAGATCTCGTAATTGTGCCCCCTCCAGTTTCTGTAATTTCTTCCGAATATCATCCTGAGACTGCCCCAAAAAGATTAAAGCCAACTGAACCCTTGCTTGTTCTGTTTCAATATCTAAATCCATATATCTCTTTGCAGTTTTCTTTAATCTTTCTAAAAAGGCTGAAGGGGATTCATTCTTTTCCTGCCTAACATTATACAATTTTGACCAATTCATTTGTTTTGGCATAGCAGTCTGAACACCGATCAATAACCAGTCCTGATACCTCCGGAGGCTAAGCTGACCACCTCCAGTATTATAATCCCATCTGGGATCCTCCTTTGGAAAATTTTCATCAACATTGCCACCCACTATTCCATTCTGAATATCCTCCCTTGCTTTATCTCTTGCTACCCGTATAACCATATCCTTTTCTGTAGAATCCATTAATGTGTCAAGAATCACTTGTAAATCATCCCAATCAGGATTCTGCATTTTAATTATCATTTTAATTATCCTTGCAACCTTGTCCGGGTTTTCCCGGTAAGGACCGGCTGATTGTTTCCAGATCATTAAATCTCCTGGCGAAAACGGGATTTTTACATAAACCGTCTCTCCCCCCACTCCTACCGCTTGTCTCAGGGGTGCTATTACATTTGGCAGTCCACCCCCCTTTTGGGCTTCCTTTTCTCTGTGCCTAGTCCTGTGGGATATTGGTGTAGTTGTTACTCCTTTTACACCGGTTGCTGCCCCCTCATCCCCACTGGAATTGATATCACTTTCAGTGAGACGCACAGGTGCCGAGGGTTTAAGGGGTTTAGGTGCAGAGGGTTCAGTTTCTGGAGGGGCAACATCAAGACACGGCAAATCTAATTTTAAGGCATTACCGCAGCTGTTTTCTATTGCCAAACACGTCATGTATTTCTTTTCTGCCGTACAACCCATACATTTATCATTAGTACCGCCCCTCCATACTAATATTAACCCACATTCCTTCCTCCAGTCCTGTTTTTGTACAAGATAGAAAAAGAGATCCACGTACTGTACCTCATCCCATTTACCTTCCCTTTGACAAAACCTCATTAATTCATTAATAGTTCCAGGTTCTAAAGTACCCTCCGGCGGCCACCGTATTTCATTAGGCAAGTCATATTCAGGCCAGCAGTGAGTACAATATTCAGTTAACTTCTTTTTACTCATTGATTGTCCAAATCCAGCCTCCTTCCAATGTTTCAACAAACAGTCTAATGGTGACATCTTTGTATCGCTCATATCAACACAAAAGGGTAACACACAGGCGATTAACACAGAAGGATAACACACAGATAACTTTACCAGAACAACAGTAAAGACGGATCAAATCACCAGTTTCAACAGCAAATACAGATCAAATTACCAAGGCTACAGACCAGGTGCTGAACAACATAGATAACCAGACCAGGTGCACGCAAATAACCAGACCAGACCAGGTGCCGAGCCTGTGGCTTAAATAACCAAACCAGATGCCAAACCTGCAGAGGTTTCCCTCTAACGGACGGCTGCCTAGGCAATACCTCAGGAGCTCCCTGCCCAACTGAGCATGGCTTTCGCTGTGTCTGATCGACAGGCTACCAGATGTCTGACCAGCAGGCTACCAGACCAGAACCAGACCAGATGGGTACCCAATAATCCATGTAAAGCAACAGATAAAGCACCTTCTTACCAATCAGAGGTCCATCGTGAGCAGCGGAGAGCTGGTCGCGTCCGATGCACTCCCCAAGAATACCTCGGTGCTAGCTGGAGCAGGATCGAGACACGATCTGTCTCAGCAATGCCCGCGAGGTCCCATCTGGGTCACCAAAATGTTAGCAATCAGGACACATAACCACGGACGTAGTTATATGCGGTGCTTTATTTCAGCGCTGGGAAACCAGGGGTTCGCACCCAAAGCTGGCTTCGAACAGGTGATTCAGACTACACCTTATTATACAAGTTAGTCACATACATATTCATTACAACCCCTGACAACCATTAGCATATTCCACACCTATTCTAACACAAACTTCCTATCTAAAAGATGCTATGTTTACCAGTTATTTTCTAAGGTACCAACTTTAAAAGAATATATCGTAAATCTCTGTCCACCTTAAGAATAAGGCTCGGTTACAGTTACCTGCCTTATAAGAATATACCATAAATCTATGTCAACTTTAAGAATAGAGTTTGGTTACTGAATACAAGAATTCCATGGTTACAAGGTTGGTTGCTATCTTAATGTTAATCCAACTGTAACAGATCCAGCGATATCCAGGGTAGAGCTAGTGAAGACCCATCCTGACCTGTTCCATAAGGGAACATGGAAGGAAACATCTTGTAAAGTTGATTCTGTTACTAACACAGTGATTGTGAACCTGGGTCCTCTTCTCTGTACATGGTCACCTTTAATCCAGTGTGATGAGATGGTTAGGTCTCAGACTGCTGAGTTGGTTAAAACTGGCATATCTCCTGTCCTGTGCCCAAGTTTCTGTTATCTAGTTCACCCAGGGATGCACCAAAGAATTATTACCTTTGCAATTATTATTATCTTTATTATCTTTATTATCTTTAAATCTTTAAGTGTTAGTTCTTTAAGTGTTCATTAGTTAATTGTTAAATCCCTGTGTCATTCCCCTGTGGGAAACTACAGCAGGTCTGTGGAATCCTTCACAGAGAGTATGGGAATAGAGATCAGCCTTGAAGATATTAAGGTTTAGCCTTGAGAATGATGGGACTAAAGGAGTATCCAGAGATATTTAGTTGTACCCATGAGAGAGAAGGGATATACCCTGAGAGAGAAGGGATGTACCCGTGAGAGAAAGGGAGTAGAAGAGTAACATGGATGATAGCAAAATTAGCCAATGGGATGTTACTGCTGTACCTTGTAACCAATAGTGAAGAGACACATGAATTGGTAGAAATGTATAAAAATGCACTTGTAGCAAGAAATGGCATCTACTACTTTCATCCTGGAAGAACTTGGTCTATGTCATTTGTCCATCTCAGCCATGACATTCCCCCTGTGGGGGACTACGGTGGGTCCGTGGATTCCCTGACCGAGGGCATGGGAACAGACATTAGCCTTGAAGATATGAAGGCCTACCTGTGAGAAAGATGGGAGTAAAGGAGTATCCAGAGAAGCTAAGGATGTACTCGTGATAGAGAAGGGAGTAGAAGAGTAACATTGATGATAGCAAAAGTAGCCAATGGGATGTTACTGCTGTAACTTGTAACGAATAGTGAAGAGACACATGAATTGGTAAAACTGTATAAAAATGCACTTGTGACAATAAATGGCATCTACTACTTTCATCCTGGAAGAACTTGGTCTGTGTCATTTGTCCGTCTCATCCACGACATCCCCCCTTTTCTAAGAGGTTAGCAAATTCTTTTACTAAGGTGATGATTCTTTATGTTTTTCCAATGCCGAGATCACTTTCTGATGTGCCTTGATATGCGTGATTGCCACCTTCTTAGGAAGTTCAGCTGCCAATATTTCTTCTGCATTTTTGATATGTTTGCCTTGAGAGTTCAAGAGTCCATTTTCCTTCCAAATAGTTCTGTGTGCAAGCACGATCCTGAAAGCATACTTAGAGTCCGTATAAAAGTCCACAGCTAGTTCCAGAGCACAAGTAAGGGCGATTATTACTGCCTTTTGTGCTGAGATACTTTTAGGCAGAGGTCCAGATTCCATTACTTCATGGCTACTAATTATAGCATAACCAGCATGCCTTTCACCGTTCAGGATATTGCTACTTTCATCCATAAAGCAGTTCTCAGTGTTCTCCATAGGATTGTCCTTTAGATCTTGTTGGCTGGAGTATTTTTCTTCATTGTTTTCCAGGCAATTATGATGAACTGGTTTTCCAATGTGACCACTGAGGAAAGAAGTCGGATTGACAATGTTAGTGACCATGATTTAGCCTGATATTTGAGAAATCTTTGTGGGGAAAGCCAATGTCCCCCTTTTCACCTAGAACTGTAGACACTGTATGGGATACTAGCACAGTCATTTTCTGTCCCATGGTATATTTCCGGGCCTCCTGTATGTTCAGTACCACTGCTGTAACTGCCTGTAGGAATCCAGGCCACCCTTTTGCTTTTGCGTCTAATTGTTTGAAGAAATAGGCTGCTGCTCATCGGTATGGGCCAAGATTCTGTGCCAGTATACCAAAGGCTATTCCCTGCTTCTCATGAGAGAATAGAAAAAATGGTTTACTCACATCTGGGAGTCCTAAAGCAGGCGCTGTCATCAAAGCCTTACCAAGTTCTTCAAAGGCTTGTGTAGCTCCTTTATTCCATTGCAGGTGTTCCTGATCTGTGGCTGCTAGTACAAACAATGGCTTGACAAGCAATCCATAATCATAAATCCACAACCGGCACCACCCTGTCATGCCCAAAAAGGGTCCGTCATTCTTTTTCAGTTTGAGGCTTCGGAGTTTGGCATATAGGCTCCTCTCGAGCCTGTCCCAGGGTCCTTTGCCCTGCACTAATTTCATAGTCCAAATAAGTTACTTGTTGCTGCATCATCTGGGCTTTCTTCTGTGATACCCAATATCCTTGGAGCCACAAAAAGTTCAGTAGACTTACAGTTCAGGTTATGCACGTCTTATTTGTTCGGGTAGCGATCAAAATGTTATCCCCATATTGTAGCATCTGTCCTTCATCAGATGGGGCTTCCCAAGATTCAAGATCTTTAGCAAGCTGATTTCCAAATATTGTCAGACTGTTCTTAAATCCTTGTGGCAACAAAATCCATGTGAGCTGGGTTTTACATAAATATTATCTGGCTGACTTCATGGAGAGAGAGTCAAAAAGGTATCTTTTAAATCTAAAACTGTAATCCAAATCAAATTAGAGTTAATACAGTCAGTAAGTTGTATGGGTTTACTACCACCGGGCAGAGGTCCTCTGTTATTCTGTTTATAACCCAATTTGTACGAATTTCTCTATTACCAGCTGTGGAGGGGTTTGGTTATATGGAGATATGTTGTTGAATTAGTCAGGCCCAAAGGAATCTCAAGGCCACTTGGAGAAATTGAGAACAGAATCTTCTGTGAGAAAGAGGGGCGTTTCTTCATTAACAGGGCCTCAGCATGGCGTCAGTCATCGGATCTATCATCGGTGGGGCTCCAGCATGTGGACTGCCTGTGATACTTATTTAACGAATCCATGCTTGGAGCGTGGATGCGTGATTAGAGAATAGTTGCGTATATAAGGAGGTTTGTTTCTGTAATAAATGGCTTTGTGTGATTCACATTGAATTGGAATGCTGAGTCCTTTATTGCTCCAACAACCGACTGAATTAGGGATCAGAGTTCAACAACTTAAATACTTTCCCGGTCTCAAAATTATTAGATAATAATAAAAGCAAATTAACTTAAAGTGCTGTATCAAATCCTATTTTCCAAGTTCTGTGGAACAACATTTAATTGCCACTCATTGATATAAACCCACATTCAAACCACAAGTTGATACAGGGAATTGACAATTAACTAATTAAAACGCAAAGAACTAACCCTTTAACCCACATCACTATTGTCTAGCCTTGCTTAACTCTGTGTAACTTACTGTACAAAAAACAGGACTTCACTGACGCCTTCACTGCATTTAAACAAGCTCACAGCTCCTGGAAATTTACACACGTATTAGGTGAAATGATTCCCTGTGTCTCCAGCGCCGTAAATAAATATGTAAATACATACCTTCCTAACAATTCAAGGGTTTTAAGGTCATTTCCGTGCCTCAGTAGGGTCTGATGGAAGCCAACAAAACGCAACAGAGCCTGAAAAAGCTGAACAAAGCATTACAGAGCACAACAGGGCCTGAGAAAGCTTGACAGCGCCTTACAGATTCCGACAGAACCTGACAAACCCCGACCGGGTCAAACAATTCTTGAAAGAGCCCAGAAGTGCCCAATGGAGCCTGACACAGCTCGACAAAACCCAACATAGCATGAAAAAACCCAACTGAGCCCTACAACTCCTGACAGACCCTGACAGGGATCAAAAAATCCTGACAAAGCTTGGCAGAACCTGGAAAATCCTGGTAGGGCAGAAAGAGCACAAAGGAGCTTGACAGAGCCTGACAGAGGCTGACAGGGCATGACACAGATTGATAGTGCACTACATGTTCCAAAAAAGCCCAACAAACCTGATATGGCCCGACAGACCACAACAGAGCCCGAGAAAGCCCAACAGATCCCGGCAGATCCTGAGAGAACCTGACAGGACCTGATAGAGCATGACAGGGCCCAACAAAGACCAACAGAGGTTGACAGGGCCTGACAGATCCTGACAGAACCTGACAGAGACTGCCAGGAACTGAAAGAGATTGATAGGGCCTGACAGAGCATGTCAGGGCCTAACAGAGCCTACCAGAAACTGAGAGAGCCCGCAAGGGCATGACAGAACCTGACAGACTTCGACAAAGCTTGACAGAGCCCAACAGCACCTGAGAAAGCCTGACAGAGCCCGACACAGTCTCACAGGGCCCAAAAAAAGCCCGACAGAACCCAACAGGGCCTGACAGAGCCCAACAGAACTCGACAGGGCCAGACAAATCCCAACAGCACCTTACAGCAAACTATAGTGTCCAGTAGGGCCTGACAGAGACTGACAAAATGGAACAGAGCCTGAATGAGCTCAACAAAGCATTACAGAGCACGACAGGGCCTGACACAGCTTGACAGAGCCTTACAGATCCCGACAGATCCCCACAGAGACAGACAGAAGCCGACAAAGCCCGATATTGCCCATCACAGCCCGAAAATGCTCTAGAGAGCCCGACTTAGATAGACAGAGCCAGTAACGATCTAAGAGACCTAGGCAAGGCTTGACAAGGCCCTACAGAGCCTGACAGGGCAAGAAACAGATTGACAGTGCCCTATATGCCCCAAAAAAGCACGATAAACCTTGATATGACCCAACAGACCACGATAGAGACCGAAAAAGCCTTATAAAGCCCGACAGAACCTGACAGAGCCTGACAAGGCCTGACAGAGCATGACAGGGCTTTACAGAGCCTGACAAAGCCTGGTAGGGCAGAAAGAGCCCAAAGGAGCTTGACAGAGACCGACAGCACCTCACAGAGCCTGAGACAAACCAACAGATCTCAACAAAACCTCACAGAGACCGACAGGGCCTGAAAGAGCCTGACAAAACCTGACAAAGACTGACAGAGCCCTACAGACCCTGACAGAGCCTGACAAAGTCCAACAGAGCCCGACAAAACTCAACAGAGTCCTACAAATCCTGACATTGCCTGACAGACCCTGATCAAACCCGAGAAAGCCTAGCAGAGCCTGATAGAGCCTGACAAAACCTGACAGAGCCCAAGAGAGCTCCATAAAGCTTGACAGAGCCCACCAGGCCTTGACACAGCATGATAGGGCCTGCCAGAGCCCAACACAGCTCAACAGGGTTCGACAAATCCTCTTAGCACCTGATAGTGAACTATAGAGCCCAGCAAGACATGACAGAGGCTGACAAAGTGCGACACGAACTAGAAGAGCTGAAGAAAGCATTACAGAGTGTGACAGGGCCTGAAACAGCTTGACAGAGCCTTACAGATCGCGACAGAGCCCAACAGGGCTAAACAGAACTTAAAAGAGCCAGACAGAGCCTAGCACATCTTGACAGAACCTTACAGATTGCGACAGAACCTGACAGAGCCCGAGAGAACCCAACAAAGCTTGAAAGAGCCAAAAAGCACCTAGTCATGCTCTGTCAGGCCCTGTCGGGTTCTGTCCGGATCTGTCAGGATCTGTAGGACTCTGTCATACTTTGTCAGGCCCTATCATGTTCTTTCACGATCTGTAGAGCTTTGTTAGGCCCTGTTGTGCTCTGTCAAGCAATGTCAGGATCTGTCAGGATCTGTCGGGTTCTGTTGGGCTTTCTGCAGCGTTGTCAGGCTCTGTTGTGATCTCTCGTGCCATATCAGCCTATGTCGGGCTATTTTGGGGTATATAGGGCACTGTTAATCTGTGTCATACCCTATCAGGCTCTGTCAGGCTTTGTCAAGCTCTGTCCAGGTCTTTTAGGCCATCACGGGCTCTATGTATCTATGTCGTGTTTTTCAGAGCATTTTTGGGCTGTGATTTGTTTTATCAGGCTTTGTCAGCTTCTGTCTAAGTCTGTGAGGCATGTTCAGGCTCTGCCAGGTTTTTTGGGCTCTGTCAGGCCCCATCAAGCGTTGTTGGGCAATGCTGATCTTTGTTGGGCTTTTTTGATCCCTGACGGGCTTTGTCAGTCTCTGTCAGGCTTTGACGACATCTGTCAGGACATGTGGGACTCTGTAAGCCCCTTTTGGGTTAAGTTGGTCTCTGTCACAATCTGTCAGGCTCTGCTTGGCTTTGTCAGGCTCTGTTTGGCTCTGTAGGTCTCTGTCAATCCCTGTCAGGTTTTGTCAGGCTCTTCCAGGCCCTGTCGGTCTCTGTGTGCCTTTGTCAAGAAACGTCGGACTCTGTCAGGCTCTGTCAGGCTCTGTATGTCTCTGTCAAGTTTTTTTGGGCTCTTTCTGCCCTACCAGTCTTTTTCAGGCTCTGTAAAGACCTGTCATGTTCTGTCAGGCCCTGTTGGGTTCTGTCGGTTTTGTCAGGTATTTCAAACCCTGTCCAGCTCTATCAGGCTTTTTCAGGCACTGTCGGGCTTTCCTGCTCTTATTCAGGCTTTGTTGGGCTCTGTTAGTCTTCCTCAAGGTCTATCAAGCTCTGTGAGGACATTTCAAGATTTGTAGGGCTCTGTTGTGTTTTGTCAGGCTCTATTGGGTATTGTCGAGCTCTGTCAGGCTCTATTGGGTGCTGTTGGGTACTTTCAAGCTTTGTTGGGCCCTGTCAGGCTCTATCAGATTCTGTTGGGATTTGTAAAGCTCTGTCAAGCTGTGTCAGGCCCTGTCGTGCTCTGTAATGCTTTGTTGAGCTATTTCAGTCTCTGTCACTCTTTCTCAGCCTGTCAGGTCCTGCTGGACTCTATAGTTCGCTGTCAGGTGTTGTCTGGATTTATAAGGTCCTGTTGACTACTGTCGGTCTCTGTCAGGTCCCGTTGTGCTCTGTCAAGCTTTCTTGGGCCCTGTAAGACTTTTTTAAGCTCTGTCAGGCTTTCTCAGTTTCTGTTTGGCCCTGTAAAGATTTGTCGAAGTCTGTCTGGCTCATTCAGGCTCTATCATGCCCTGGCGGTCACTCTCAGTTTCTGGTAAACTCTTTCATGCCCTGTCAAGCTATTTCAGGCTCTGTCACGCTTTATCTGACTCTATTGGGCCTTGTCGAGTTTGTTGTGCACTGTCAGGCTTCGTTGGACTATGTCAGTTCCTGTCAGGTTCTGTTGGGCTCTTTCAAGCTCTGTCTGGCCCTGTCGGGCTCTGTCTACATCTGTAAGGATCTGTCAAGCTGTGTCAGGACCTATCAGGCTCTGTAGCAATGCTTTGTTGAGTTCTTTAGTCTCTGTCACACTTTTTTAGCCTCTCTCAGGTCCTGACGGGCTCTATCATTCGCTATCAGGCGCTGTTAGGATTTGTCGAACCCTGTTGAGCTGTTTTGGACTCTGTCACGCCCTGGTGGGCTGTGTCTAGCTTTATCAAGCTCTGATGGGCTCTGTCAGGTTTTGTCAGGCCCTGTCAGTCTCTTGCAGGATCTTTCAGTGCTTGGCGGGCTCTGTGGGGTTTGGTCAGGATCTGTCAGGCCCTGTCGGGCTCTGTCAGGTTTTGTCGGGCTCTATCAGTCTCTTGCGGGCTCTGTAAGTCCCTGGAGGGCTCTGTCAGGTTCTGTCAGAATGTGTCAGGCCCTGTCGGGTTCTGTCAGGATCTGTCTAGCTTTTTTGGGCTCTGTCATCCTCTGTCAGGTCCTGTCAGGTTCTGTCAGGATCTCTCAGGATCTGTTGGGATTTCCCAGGATTTTTTGGGCTCTGTAGTGATCTGTCAGGCCTTATCAGGCTTTGTCAGTGTTTTTTGGGACAGGTGGGGCACTGTTAATCTGTGTCATACCCTGTCTGGCTCTGTCAGGCCTTGTCAAGCTCTGTCCAGGTCTTTTAGGCCATGACAGGCTCCGTCTATCTACGTGAGGATCTCTAGGTAATTTTCGAGCTGTGATGGTCTCTATCAGTCTTTGTTGGCTTCTGTCTGACTCTGTGGGTCCTACTCGGGCTCTGTCAGGTTTATTTGGGCTCTATCAGGACGTGTCAAGTGTTGTTGTGCAGTATTAAGGTTTGTTGGGCTTTTTTGATCCCGGTAGGGCCTGACAGAGACTGATAAAGCATGACAGAGTCTGAAAGAGCTCAGCAAAGCATTGCAGAGCATGACAGGGCTTGACACAGCTTGACAGAGCCTTACAGATCTCGACAGAACCTGATAGAACCCTAGCAGGCCCCAAAGAGTAATACTTTGTTGTGCCCTGTCGTGCTCTGTCAGGTCCTGTCAGGCTCTCTCAGGCTTTGTTAGGCCCTGGCATGCTCTGTCAGGCTCTGTCAGGTTCTGTTAGGGTCTATCAGGTTTTGTTTGTTTTTTTCAGTTTCTGTCAAGCGATGTCAGGGTCTATAGGGCTCTGTCAATCCCTCTCAGGTTTTGTCAGGCTCTTTCAGGCCCTGTCGGTCTCTGTGTGACTTTGTCGAGATCTGTCGGTCTCTCTTGGGCTCTGTCAAGCTCTGTCAGGCTCTGTCAAGCTTTTTTGGGCTTTTTTTGCTTGATCAGGCACTTTCAGACTCTGTAGAGCCCTGTCAGGCCTTGTCAGACTCTGTGGGGTTCTGTAGGGCTTTGTCAGGCTCTTTCAATCCCTGTCGGGGTCTGTTAGGCTTTGTTAGGCTTTTTAGCCCTTATTCAGGCTCTGTCAGGCCATGTCAGGATTTCTAGGACTCTGTCGGGATTTGTCAGGCACTGTTAGGTATTCTTGATCTCTGTCAGACTACATTGGGTGGTTTTGGGCTCTTTCAAGCTTTGTTGGGCCCTGTTGGTCTCTGTCAGATTCTGTCGGGATCTGTAATGCTCTGTCAAGATGTGTTAGGTTCAGTGGGGCTCTGTAATGCTTTGTTGAGCTCTTTAATCTCTCTTGCACTTCGTCAGCCTCTGTCAGGTCCTGCCGGGCTCTATCGTTATCTATCAGGTGCTGTCAGGATTTGTCAAACCCTGTTGAGCTTTGTTGGGCTCTGGCAGGCCCTGTCTTTGTCTGTCAGGTCCTGGAGGGCTCTGTCAAGCTTTGTCGAGTTCTGTTGGACTCTGTCGGTTTCTGTCAGGATCTGTCAGGTCCTGTCATGCTCTTTCCTGGTCTGTTATGCTTTATCTGTCTCTGTTGGTTCTTTTGACCTCTGTCGGGCACTGTAGGGCTTAGTTGGGATCTGTCAATTCCTGTCAGGCTCTGTTTGGCTCTTTCAAGTTCCGTTTCGTGTTTATTTGGGCTCTGTGTGGCTCTTGCACACTCTGTAAGTTTCTGGTAGGCTATGTCAGGGTCTGTCGGGGTCTGTCAGGATCTGTCAGGCCCTATAAGCTCTGTTGGTCTTTGTTGGGCCCTGTCATGCTCTCTCAGGCCCTGTCGAGTTCTTTCAGAATTTGTTGGGATCTTTTGGGTTTTCTCTGGCTTTGTTGGGCTCTGTCATTATCTGTCAGGCTACATCAGGCTTTGTTGGGCTTTTTTGATCCATGTTGGGCTTTGTCGGTCTCTGTCGGGCTTTGAAGGCTTCTGTCAGGACCTGTGAGGCTCTGTAAGCCCCTTTGGGGCTCTGTCGGTCTCTGTTGCTATCTGTCAGGCTCTGTTGGGCTTTGTCAGGCTCTGTTGGGCTTTGTCAGGCTCTTTCGGGCTCTGCTGGGCTCTGTAAATCCCCATCAGATTTTTTCGGGCTTTTACAGGCCCTTTCAGTCTCTGAGTGGCTTTGTCAAGATCTGTCCATCTCTCACCACAAAATGATCTTGGAATCCCGAGGAATGGGATGGAAATATTTGGAGTGAATCCTCAGTCTCCAATATTGAGTTTTAATTTGATCCTGACTTAAATGGCAGGGAGGTGGTGGGAGCACAGCCCCCCATACAAATGATGTGGCAGCGGGAACAAGCAGATGAGGAGGGGCAGATCACGTGTACTCACTCTCCGAGAAGCAGAAGAGTGGGGAAGGAATACTGGCACGGATTTTGCCAGCTTGGGAGAGTGGAGATGCGTCTATCCATTTATTAGCAGATGAAAAAGTTTTATTAAGCCCTATAGCCAATGATGATCTGATACGAGGATATGCTCAACTGCAAAATGTCAGAGGTCCTGACGGGCAAGATATTATTGCACCTACGCTATGTCAGTGTTTGTGTGCTGCAGTTTTAACAGCATATGTTGAACCTGTTGAATGTGTGTTGTCCTGTGGAAACTGGTGCACAATGGAGGATGGTATTAATTTAGTGTGGTGGATGGGGGTGGCATCTGCATTGATTATGGGATCCGATCTGGACAGGGTAGCAGTGACAAGAAGTATTAAAATGCAACTTCTTAGAGGACCGCCTGCCTCACTAATACCCGTGATTCTGCCAACAGTGACAAATGCTACGGGCAATGCAGGCACTCTAGTAAATGCCTTGAGGGGAATTGGGGCTGTAATTTCAGGACCCTCTGTTTGGGTGGTGAATAAAGGAAAGCCAGCAAAACTGAAAGGAGTTACAGCACGGGTGAGGCGGACACAAATATGGAATGATTTTGTACAAGCTGGTATCCCATGATTAGAAATAGGTGGGATCACACCATCAGAAATGTTTTGCCGCTTGCAAAAGTTAATGTTTATGCAAAAAAATCAACCAGCCCTAGTCCCACTGCCAACACTGCACCCACCCCCCACCCCGCCTGTCACCTCAATGCAAGACCAGTTTGCCTTTACCTGGCAACAAAAGCAATACACTTGCCGAGTGTTGTCTCAGAGATACAAATACAGTCCCTCCGTTTGCCATCAAATCATAGTAGCTAATATAGCATTATGGTTGGGTACCATTACTGATTGCCATTATATTGATGATCTGTTGATTATGGCAGTGTCACAACAAGAAACTGAAGCAGCTGCTGAATTTTTGAAGGTGTATTTACAGGACCAAGGCTGGGCAATTAATCTGACTAAAACACAGGACCCTAGTGCTACTGTACTATTTTTAGAAATAGTTTGGCATAGGCAGCTTCGAGAAATACCAGATAAGGTATATCACACAGTCCAGCAGTTTTCTGTACCAGCTGCAGTAAAACAATTACATGCCTTTTTAGGATTTTTAGGGCATTGGAGAACTTTTATCCCTAAATCATCTGTGGAGGAGGATTCCCCTTGTGAAGGATTAATAGAAGAGCACAATAAAGTTGATTCACTTGAGCCGCAAAACAGTAAGGAAGCAGATAATATGACCTCTGCTGAACTTCATGCTCAAGCTCTAAGTATGCATATAGCTTGTGGACATGGATCAGCTTATGCTGCACAGGCATGGGACATTGCTCATAATCAACCCGCTTTGCTATTATATACTTGTAAAACATGCTCACATCATTGTGCCACTTGTACAAAGTTAATTTAAGGGCATTATATAGGCCATGGGGAAAGATAAAACGTGGTCAATGGGCCTTGAATACCTGTCAGGTCGATTATATCAGCCCCCTACTCCCCTCTAGGGGGTGGCAATATGTATACACTTCTGTGGACACAGTGTCAGGGCTAACTACAGAGAAAATGGAATTATTCACATCAATGGATTGTGAAGTGGGACTGCAACCTATTGATCTAGATGCAAAAATTTATATAATTCCAGAGAATACTGTATGGTTTTGCACGTTGACTTCTCTTCTTATGTTACATCCTCTGCTAATATCAGATTCTCGAGTTCTTGTATTTCAGGTATCTTCAGTGAACACGTGTTTTATCTAGAGGAGACAGCATTGGAACAATGTTCTTGGTGTCACAGACCCAATATCAAAGTGAAGTCCAATCTGAAAACGTGCAGGCCACGACTTTTCAGTCTGCATGGGCAATTACCCCACACCAGGTTGTTAAACCCAGGTTGTTAAACTAAAGGAGCTGGAGCAACAGCATATGTATTACTGGAAGGTGACAACACTCCTATTGATTAACTTAGATTTATCCTGGTAAACTTAGATCTGTTCAGCCTCTACTGTAGCCTAATCATTTACCTTTAATATTTAGGAGAAATTAACGGTTGCAGATCTCTTAACAATGTGTTTCACTAGCATGACAACCCTTGTAGCTGTATTACAGAATTGTGCCATGCTAAGGGATTTTAACATTAATGTTTCTTCTTGTGGTTTCCTCTAAGTAGGTAGTGGCTGCAAATGCTGCTTATTTTGAAGGCATGTGGTGCTTCAACATAATGATGAACTAGTCAACATGGAAGAAGACATCTCACATCTTTGGGATTAATGCAGCAAGTGAAACAATCTACTGATAATGCCTGGCTGAATGACTAATTCCTTGACAAAGTGAATGGGACACCTAATTTAAAACATTATTGTAGAAATATGTTTTTTTCTTTTTCTATATGTGTTTATTGTATGCCCCTGTAAATTGCTCTGTGCTACACCTCACAAACCCAAATGAACAACTCTGGCTTTGCTGGTCCTAGCAGAAGCTGTCCCCTGAGCAAGGGGGTGGAATGTATGGAAATTGTGCAAGAATGGCAAGGAGGCTAGGCGGTAGGTTGAGGGAGGTGATTCTCCCCCTCTGCTCTTGTGAGACTCCACCTGGAGTTCAGCATTCAGCTCTGGGACCCCCAACATAAGAGGGACATAGACCTCTTGGAGCAAGTCCAGAGGAGGTCCACGAAGATGATCAGAGGGCTGGAGCACCTCTCCTATGAAGAAAGACTGAGAGAGTTGAGGTTGTTCAGCCTGGAGAAGAGAAGGCTCCGGGGAGACCTTATAGCAGCTTTCCAGTACCTAAAGGGGGCCTACAAGAAAGCTAGAGAGGGACTTTCTACAAGGGCATGTAGTGATAGGAAAAAGGGGTAATGGCTTTAAACTGAAAGAGGGTAGATTTAGATTAACTATAAGGAAGAAATTCTTCACCATGAGAGCGATGAGGCACTGGAACAGGTTGTCCAGAGAAGTTCCAGATGCCCCATCCCTGGAAGTGTTCAAGGGCAGGTTGTCTGGGGCTTTGAGCATCCTGATCTAGTGGAAGGTGTTCTTGCCCATGGCAGGGTGGTTGGAACTAGATGATCTTTAAGGTCCCTTCCAAACCATACAGTGGGAACAGCAGGATGTGAGGTTCCAACCACTTGGATGATAAAGGAAGATAAATACTAACATGACCATCGAGATGGTCAAAGAAGAAATAATACTAACATGATTAAATCACAGCAATTAGTCAAAATATAAAGGACCTTGGTAAGGTTATACAGAAGTATGTTTTTCATTATTATAAGGAGTGATAGTCCAGGCTCATGAGAATGGTATCTTGGGCCGGAACACCGGCCCCAAGGATGTGTGATGTGTAAATGTTGTCAGGCTGTCCTGGAAGGTGGCTGCTCCAGTTTACAAAAGGAGCAGAAGAGATTCTGATGCTCTTGAAGGAACCTCTAATTCACACCCAGAGACTGTGCAAAACAGGAATTAGAGGTGTCCTGCCTCCAGCCAGGTGGAGGAAAGGGATAACAGAGTTTATTGGACTGTACAAATACTATGGCCTGGTACAACACAACCCCAGGAGTACAAAGCTTTAGTGGACACTGGTGCTCAGTGCACAATAATTCCTTCTAATTATAAAGGAACGCAATCCATCAATATTGTTGGAGTGACTGGGGGATCCCGGGAGCTGACTGTTGTAGAGGCTGAAATGAGCCTAACTGGAAAAAACTGGCAAAAGCATCCCATTGTGACTGGTCCAGATGCTCCGTGCATCCTTGGTATAGACTACCTCAGGAGAGGGTATTTTAAGGACCCAAAAGGGTATAGGTGGGCATTTGGTATAGCAGCTGTGGACACTGAGAAAATTGAACAGCTGTCTGATTTGCCTGGTCTTTCAGATGACCCTTCTGTTGTAGGACTGCTGAGGGTTGACGATCAGCAGGTGCCAATTGCTACCACAACGGTGCATCGCCGACAATATCGCACCAATCGAGACTCTTTGACTCCTATCCAGTAGCTGATCCGTCAATTGGAAAGCCAGGGTGTGATCAGTAAGACTCGCTCACCTTTTAACAGCCCAATCTGGCCAGTGCGTAAGTCTAGTGACGAGTGGAGACTAACTGTAGACTGTCGTGACCTGAATGAAGTTACACCACCACTGAGTGCTGCTGTGCCTGACATGCTAGAACTGCAATTTGAACTGGAGTCAAAGGCAGCCAAGTGGTATGCTACAATTGACATTGCTAATGCATTTTTCTCTATTCCTGTAGCAGCAGAGTGCAGGCCGCAGTTTGCTTTCACTTGGAGGGGCATCCAGTATACATGGAATCGCTTGCACCAGGGGTGGAAACACAGTCCTACCATCTGCCATGGACTGATCCAGACCACGCTGGAGCAAGGTGAAGCTCCAGAACACTTGCAATATATTGATGACATCATCGTATGGGGCGACACAGCGAAAGAAGTCTTCGAGAAAGGTGAGAGAATAATTCATATTCTTTTGGATGCTGGTTTTGCCATAAAACGGAGCAAGGTCAAGGGACCTGCACGAGAGATCCAGTTTTTAGGAATAAAATGGCAAGATGGCCGTCGTCAGATCCCAATGGATGTGATCAACAAAATTGCAGCAATGTCTCCACTTACTAATAAAAAGGAGACACAGACTTTCTTGGGCGTTGTAGGTTTTTGGAGAATGCATATTCCTGACTACAGCCACATTGTGAGCCCTCTCTATCGAGTGACTTGTAAAAAGAACCAATTTGAGTGGGGCCCTGAACAACGACAAGCCTTTGAACAAATTAAGTGTGAGATAACTCATGCGGTGGCCCTTGGACCACTCCGAACTGGACTAGATGTTAAAAATGTGCTCTACACCGCAGCCGGAGATACTGGACTTACCTGGAGCCTCTGGCAGAAAGCACCGGGAGAAACCCGAGGTCGACCCTTAGGTTTTTGGAGTCGAGGATACAAAGGATCTGAGGCCAACTATACTCCAACTGAAAAGGAGATACTAGCAGCATCTGAAGGAGTTTGAGCTGCTTCAGAAGTGATCGGCACTGAAGCACAGCTCCTCCTGGCACCTCGACTGCCGGTGCTGAGCTGGATGTTCAAAGGGACGGTTCCCTCTCCACATCATGCAACCGAAGTTACATGGAGTAAATGGATTGCACTGATCACGCAACGAGCTCGAATTGGAAGTCCCAACCGTCCAGGTATATTAGAAGTGATTACAGACTGGCCAGAAAGCAAAGACTTTGGGATGTCTCCAGATGAGGATGAAGTAAAACGTGCTGAAGAAGCACCACCATATAATGCGCTTTCAGAGACTGATAAGCAGTATGCACTGTTCACAGATGGATCCTGTCGTCTTGTAGGAAAACATCGAAGGTGGAAAGCTGCTGTGTGGAGTCCCACACGACAAGTTACAGAAGCCACTGAAGGACAAGGTGAATCCAGTCAGTTTGCAGAAGTGAAAGCCATCCAGCTGGCTTTGGACATTGCTGAACGAGAGAAGTGGCCAATACTTTATCTCTATACTGACTCATGGATGGTAGCAAATGCCTTGTGGGGGTGGCTACAGCAATGGAAGAAAAGCAACTGGCAGCGCAGAGGTAAACCCATTTGGGCTGCCACACTGTGGCAAGACATTGCTGCTCGGCTAGAGAGGCTGCCTGTGAAAGTTCGTCATGTAGATGCTCATGTGCCTAAAAGTCGAGCCACCGAGGAACATCTAAACAACCAACAAGCGGATCAAGCTGCTAAGATTAATGTAGCTGAGGTGGACTTGGACTGGCAACATAAAGGTGAACTTTTCCTAGCTCGATGGGCCCATGATGCTTCAGGGCATCAAGGTAGAGATGCAACATACAAATGGGCTCGTGATCGAGGGGTGGATTTAACTATGGACACTATTTCACAGGTTATTCATGAATGTGAAACTTGCGCCGAAATCAAACAAGCAAAACGGTTAAAACCTGTATGGTATGGGGGGCGATGGTTAAAGTATAAGTATGGAGAAGCTTGGCAGATTGATTATATTACACTTCCACAAACACGTCAAGGTAAGCGTTATGTACTTACAATGGTGGAAGCAACCACTGGATGGTTGGAAACATATGCCGTACCTCATGCTACAGCCCAAAATACTATCTTGGGCCTTGAGAAGCAAGTCCTTTGGCGGCACGGTACGCCAGAAAGAATTGAATCAGACAATGGTACTCATTTCAAAAACAGTACTATAGACAATTGGGCCAAAGAACATGGTATTGAGTGGGTATATCATATTCCATATCATGCACCAGCCTCTGGGAAAATTGAAAGGTACAATGGTTTGTTAAAAACTACACTAAAGGCACTTGGTGGTGGAACCTTTAAAAACTGGGATTCACATTTAGCAAAAGCCACTTGGTTGGTCAACACTAGGGGATCAACCAATCGAGCCGGGCCTGCCCAATCAGAAATTCTACGGACTGTAGAAGGAGATAAAGTCCCTGTAGTACACATGAAAAATATCTTAGGAAAGGCAGTCTGGGTTACTCCTGCCTCAGGCAAAGGCAAACCTATTCGTGGGATTGTTTTTGCCCAGGGACCTGGCAGCACCTGGTGGGTGATGCTTAAGGATGGAGAAGTTCGGTGTGTACCTCAAGGGGATTTGATTTTAGGTGAAAATATGCAATGCTGAACTGTATGATGTGAATTGCCGCACTAACAATGTTTAATAAGTGTCTTACAGATCAAGACAATGGTGATGAAACTAGAGCTAGCTTCTTCGAGTGGCGCCCGACACCTTCTTCGAAGTGGTGTCCTTAACCCACAGTGTTCATGAGATGCACTTGTACCATTTTTCCTGCCCTGGGAGACTGTTGTGACAAAATGAACTTAATGAACTTTTCAAAGGATGGTCCACTGATTAATTACTCCTGTGTATATATGTACATATGTATATATATATATAGTAGTAGTGATTAATTAGATTGTATTGATAGATTGTATTGATAAGTATTCAGTGAATGTCATATTATAAGGGGTGGAATGTCCTGGTTTTGTTAAAAACAAGTTTCTCTTTTAGTGAATTTGCCTGTCAGCTAAAGCCTTCATGTTAGCTGCATTTTCCTGGAGAACCCAACACATGTTTTGGTTAAACCTAGCAATGGAATGCAAACTTATTGATAAGCA
This sequence comes from Patagioenas fasciata, assembly GCF_037038585.1. Lineage (NCBI taxonomy): Eukaryota > Metazoa > Chordata > Aves > Columbiformes > Columbidae > Patagioenas > Patagioenas fasciata. The sequence goes on from NC_092559.1 coordinate 38,924,397, forward strand.
CAGATGGACATCTCACGAGAGGGGCAACAAGAAACTGATGACCGAGAGACTGACCAACGGTGTATAACATTCCATTCACGTGAATACTTCATATAAAAGTGGGAGATCACGAGGATCTCATCCTTATGCCCTTTTTCCCTTTTTTCCTCATGGCTGACATTAGGAGAGGACCTTGCTGGTCGTCCCTGCGAACTGAGGCCTGGTGACAGACTGAATCCAGCTCCGGTTGGCTACAGAGTCTAATCCAGGACTTTGGGTGCTGGCTCTGCAGTTGCTGAGACTTACAAGATTGGTTTTGTATATTTTGTATTATTTTCTCTATTCTTATTAGTAGCATTAGTAAAACATCTTTAACTTTTCCAACTCTCTTCTCTCTGTCCTTCTTTCCCTACCGATCGCCTGTCCTGAGTGGGAAGGGGGGAGAGGGAGGGGCAAAAGGGGGAAGTGGGGGGGAGAGGAGGTTAACAATACATCTGCCAGGGTTTGATTGTCACCCCGCAATCTTAACCCTCGACACAGGCCTGGGCTGTGAATGAGTGGGAATGTGACTGAACACAGTCACAACATGAGTGTGGCGTGTTTGGAATAACAATTATTGAAAAAACATCCTGTCTAACGTCTTAGTCCAGGTCCCTATCTGTAAATCTATAAATTGAGAATGGTTAATAAAAAGAGCCTCAGCTTGACTCAGCTTAGCTCTGCCTTGCTCTTTGTTCCCTGCTGAACATGACCTCTGCCTGTGTGTGCACGTCTTTATCTGCGTCCACGTGTGCGTCGTTCTTCATCGCCACACATACCATTCTATGATGAGTCTATTATTATATCAAGTCAATTAACATGCAGCACACTGAACTTACTGAACAACTGTGCTGCTTCCTTCTTGCTGCTGGTGAGATGCAAAGAATGTGAGCAGTCTGAAGAAAACAGGTTTACATCTTTCTGTGCAAACCATACCAGGTTGGGTACTCTGGAGGATGGAGGGCCAAGTAGTTCTTCTGTCTCTTCATTTCATCCTAGACACCAGAATGGCTGCTGAGAGATGAGACAACAAATACGCAGCATATTACATATATTATGATGGCTATAACTGACTGTGATCACACTTGATTTCCTGTGGCATTAAATGGCATCTACTACTTTCATCCTGGAAGAACTTGGTCTATGTTGTTTGTCCGTCTCAACCACGACATACGGTGACCCCGACCTGATCCTGTATGAAGAAGGATCTCGCATGAAGAAGAGACAGCGGTGAAGCTGTGGTAGCCGAAGACAAGCTGTGGAGACGGAGCCCGGTACAGCTGATAGAGCAGCAGGGGGGAGCTGCCGAAGATCCGGATCCTTGAAAAGACACCACGCCAAGAGTTGGTGAGCTACCGGGAACAGGGGGGTGGAACTTATCTAAAGAAGAGGGTATTATATTATCTACATGGAAGTTGCTTCTGAAGAAGCAGGGTATTAGCCCTCTGGAATTGACTTTACGAAGGAAGGACTGTGTTACTATGGGGCAAAGCACTAGTGAAAGATGCAAAGAAACAACTGAACTGTTAACAACATGGCACTTGTTGCTAGAGACTTTGAGAGGATTAAAAGAGCAATGGGAACATGCAGAGACAGGGGAGGGGGGTGGCTTCCCTGGACTAGATTTGAAAAAAAAAAAAAAAGAAAAAGGCCAAACCCCCCTGTTACTAATGATTCTCCAGCACTGTTCAAGTCCACGTTATCTGATGACATGGATGAAGATGAGGGTTTGCAGCATATTCTTGAAAAGTTAAAAGGAGTATGTGTACGAGTTGCCCCAAGATCAGATAAAAACCATGAAAGACTCAAAGCAAAATTAGACCTATGCAACGTAACAGCAATAGATCATTTCAGACAGAACGATGGGGATTCATTGAAAGGGGCAGGTACCCCCCAACTCTTGGAAGAGACACTAATTGGCATACCGCAACTACAGGCACAATAAGTTTCTGAAATCCTGAGGCAGTCAAGAGACCTCACATATCAAGCTATGATAAAGGTGCCTGAAACTGACAAAGCAGCCAAATCATTTGCAACTATTAATCAGGGTCCCAACGAGAATTACATGCAATTTATTGACCGTCTTCAAGAGGTCATCAATAAGCAGGTTCAAAACTTAGAAGCTAAGGAAGAAATGGTGTTGTAATTAGCAGTAGAGGATGCTAATGTTTGCTATCAACATGTTATCTGCGAGTTTTACAGTACATATTATGTGTTTCTGTGTATTGCCTCTCTGAAAATCAAGCAGCTTGTCAGGAACGTGAGTTTTACTGGTTGTTGTCAGAATTGTTTCTTTGTGGTATAAGTGTGCCGTAAAACCTTCTCCCCACTTTTCCCACTTGCGCTGCAAGCAGCCCTGTGCTTTCCCCCCCTCCCTCCCTCTTCTCATGGTTTTTACTTAGGAGATGGGGTTGGAAACGACTGTTTTCAGTCGTGTTGTTAAGAAATCTGTATTGGGAGGTGTTTTAAAACATAGGAAAGCACTTGAAATATGAGGAACGAAAATCTTGTGAAATATTGTAATTAATGGTGGCTGCTGTGTAAGTTTAATGATTGGGAAAAGTGTCCGGAGAATAGAACCTTGAAGTATAACACTTCGTTGTTTCTAAAGCGAGAAGAGCAGGAGAAAAATAAAACTCTACAAAGATCATTGAATCATTTCAGTTTTACAGGCAGGGCGGTTTGAACTTCAACAAACTGAGAGAGAGTTAACTGATAACACACAGGTCACAGTAAACTTGCTGAAGTCTGCAAGATGCTTTCTTCATTAACCTTCTTTGTGGGTATCTGTTTAAGCATGTTGCAGTTTTAGTAGCTCTTTGTTGTGTGGTGCAGTGATTTCACAGACTGTTAAATCATGAGAATCCATGGACTCAAAATGTGCATTTTGTGATAATACAGAAGATCATGAGTAATTTAGTTCTTTACTGCGTGAATGTGATGGTAAAATTTTGTGTGTAGTAGCTGTTATTTCTCTTTCTAGCATGCTAGCTTTATTCCGGCATTCAGACTTGCACAACTCTGTGATGGGCTGTGTTTCATCACTATGTACTAAATTTGACTCTTGTGTGTCCACACCAAGTAAAGAACCCTGGTTTTGGGATAACAGTTGTAGCACCCCAGATGAGACGCTATTAAAAGCCTTGCCCGATCCAGCTTGCTGCAGTGGCGGGGGGGGCCGGTGCCGATGGGGCTCCAGCGCGCACTGACCTGTTTTGTCAGGGAGACCCAGCGGCACCGCTACCTGGCTGAGCAGTAAGCAGTTCAAAGGTGCAATGCTAAAATCGAGATATTGTCTTCAGTAAGTATAACTGTGATCCATCTGCATATTTGAACTTGGTATTTGGTTTTCATATCTGAACTCAGTATTTTAGTTTGCGTATATATATGTTTGGTACCAAAAGAATTTTGTTTGGGGAGATAACTACAAAATGGGAATCGGTTCCACTGCTAAAATTCCACCTTGTTCCCCCTTAGGAAATATTCTGAAAAAATAAAACTTGAAATGATACTGTACTAAAATGTGGCTTAAATGTGGAATTCAGGGTTTCAGTGCTGTATTGCAATTAATGTTGTTTTGCAGAACTTTGGAAAAAATTTGGTGAAGTATGGTACTGTAAGTTAATTTGCCATTTTTGAGACCAGAAAAGAATTTAAATTGTTACATTCTGATTCACATAGAAAAGAAAAGAAAAGAAAAGAAAAGAAAAGAAAAGAAAAGAAAAGAAAAGAAAAGAGAAGAGAAGAGAAGAGAAGAGAAGAAAAGAAAAGAAAAGAAAAGAAAAGAGAAAATAACTAAATGCTATGATGGATGTGGCCTTGGTATTGTATGAGGTTGTATTTAAAAGTTGCTAGAATATGAACTAATTTGGATCTAGAGAAATGGAATAATGGATTGATGTTTAATATGCTGGTTTTTGACATCTGTAAATTTCAAAAGGTAAATGGGGCTGAGGAATGTAACTATTACTGAGCTACTTGGAATTGCGTATAAAGTGCATTATGGTTGGAATGAAATGGGAAAACAAAAAAGCAAAATATCCCAGGCCTGTGTCGAGTTGCGAGATAAACTCAGCTCATTGTAACTGAGGAGTTTTCCAGAGCCTCCCACTTCGTACCAGCGAATACGCCAGCTGCGTGGCCTTGGCTACATCTGAACTGTAGCAAGAAGAGAAAGAAGAAAAAAAGAAAAAAAAAAGGAAAAAACCCGTTTTCCCACTGCTAAGCGGAGAAAGGGGGGCTTTACTCCCCCCGCTCTGTTTTTTTTCTCTGGAGTATTGTCATCCATCCTTGTTGTGGCACTGTGTTGCTTCTCGGCTTTGAATCAGGGGTTGTTGGTGATGTTTCTTTTTGCTTCTATCTTGTCTCCTAGGTTTTGGCACATCTGGGGAGAGAGCTCATCCTTTTACCTCCTTGCTGAAGTCAGTCTTTTCACACTGGTCAGCTTTGGGGAGGTCAGAATGCTCAGTGCTTCTCTGGGTCAGAGTGGTACTGATTTGAGTGCAGACAGGTTGGTTTGATGTGGAGTTCGAACTGATTTGTTTTCATGCTAGACTGGAGATCCTGCCATCCCAGATGGGGGCGAGAGGTTTTATTCCGTCCCCCAGTAATGTTACTGCTAGAGAACTGTAATACTGCATGAAGGAGTCTGAGGGTTGAAATTTAAAGGCATTGCCAGTGGGTCCATAGTTCTAATGAAGCTGGGAAATTAAACCAAATTTTTTTTTTAATAGACTTATTTTGTGGTAACTGGTTGTAAGAGACTTCTTAGTAAATTCACCGTGTTAGTTTTTGAGGTCATGGGAGAGAATGAAAGAAAGGCCGTTTTGTGAGACCAATAGAATGCCAAATTTGGAACAAAGTTTTAATACATGAATTCTTGTAGTTGCCAGAAAGCCCTATACCTCTCTTGGATCAAGACTTGTTAAGTAAATTGTAAGCTCAAATAATGTTTTCTGAGAATCCTGTTCAGTTACATGTCTTACAAGAAGCTGCTTGGATGGTGCAGATCTGCTTGCTGCAAGTGAGAAATCTCCAAGGAAATTTCAAATGCTGTATTTCCACTGATATTAACAGCCAATGTTTTGATAAAGCAAATACTACACTGATAGATCTGAAACAGGACTTCGATCCGGTAGAGGGAAAACAATATCCAATAAATATGACAGCTAAAATGGAGTTGGAAACTTTGAGGACTAAATTTATGACAACCTTGCAGGTTGACTGCATTCGATTGGACTTGCAGATTTGTCTGTTTATAGCTACAACATAGAAAAAACCTGTGGTTGTTGTGGGACAGTATGATGAGATTGCTAACAGACTGATATACTGATTGTTACTCTGATCAAGAAATGCAGGGAATGAATTTAAGTCTCAATAGACCATAATCCTTTTGTCATACATGTACCAGTTGTGAAATTTAATTTTGATGTTTTTATTTGCAATCTATGTCCTTGCAAATTGCACTAGCTGATTTTCTTAACAGCACAGCTTTTGGCATGCATAAATGTAAAATGTAAATTGCTGCAGAACCTGCAAGTCTCTAACATCAGGTCACAGACCATACTTGTATCTGGTCTGATCCTACATACTTGCACAGTTTTTGTTGATGGTTCTGGGAAGTCTCATAAAGCTGTAGTGGTCTGGCATGAAGATAACAATTGGCATCATTCTGTAAAAATTATTGAAGGTTCAACCCAATTAGCAGAACTTGGCACAGCTTTACATTACTTAGAGCTTTTTAAGGAGGAACCTCTAAATTTGATTTGTGATTTTGAGTACATAGTCAAGGTCCAGTGCACATATCTGATTCTTAACTGGTTTTTTGTTTTTGTTTTTTCTCTTTTTTTTAAACAAAAAGGGGGGAGAAGTAGGGAAAACACCACAAAACCAATTGTCAAAAGTATTGTATGTGATGAATCACTTATATCTAAGTGGTGCAGCCCAAATTTACCCTGTGATGAAACACTTTGCATGTGTGACCCAAAAAACATGCTAAATCAGAAAGAACCTACATTAGTGTGGCAGAATGCAAACCCCCCTTTCTTCCCCTCCCTCCTTCATCATGGAAGGAGTAGGCACATCTCCCTCTCTCTCTGAGGCTAACAGCTTCTTTTGTTTGGCCCCAGAGCACCCTGGCCAGGGCCATTAGGAGAAGGGATTGCCAAGGCGCCAGTGAGCCGCTGGGCACCTGTGACCAGTGTGGGGGATGTTTGGAGGCTTCAGGGGCACCCCACACACGGTGTGGGGGTGCAGAGAAGCTTCTAGAATGCCTACAGTCAGGTCTGATCAGCCAGTATAAAAACGGGACTCTCTCGTCGAGACGCGGCCCATTGTCACCGGTCTCTCGGAGCGCGAGCTGAAGATGCTGCCGCCGAGAGCCCCCCCTCCCCAGGATGGAGACTCCGCTTGCCTTGCAGCCACGTGTGTGAGTAAAACTTCTCGCAAGATTGCGAGTATGTTTATCCTTTCCGTGCATAACTTGTTACTTGGGAGAAGAGACTGACACCCACCTTGCTACAACCTCCTTTCAGGCAGTTGTAGACAGCAATAAGGTCTCCCCTCAGCCTCCTTTACTCAACAGCCCCAGTTCCCTCAGCTGCTCCTCATAAGACTTGCTCTCTAGACCACTCACCAGCTTCATTGAACCCTTTTCTGAACTACCTCCAGTACCTCAATGTCTTCCTTGTAGTGAGGGGCCCAAAACTGAATACAGTATTCAAGGTGCAGCCTCACCAGTGCCGAGTACAGGGGACAATCACTTCTCCAGTCCGGCTGGCCACACTGTTCCTGATACAAACCAGGATGCTGTTGGTCTTTTTGGCCACCTGGGCACACCGCTGGCTCATGTTCAGTCAACTGTGGATCAACAAAGAATCACAAAATAGCTGGGGTCAACACCCTCAGGTCCCTTTCTGCCGTTCAGCTTTCCAGCCACTCTTCCTGTAGTGTTGCATGGGGCTGTTGTGACCCAAATGCAGGACCCAGCACTTGGCCTTGTTAAACCTCATACAATTCGCCTCAGCCCATCAATACAGCTGGTCCAGATCCCTCTGTAGAGCCTTCCTACCCTCAAGCAGATCAACACTCCCACCCAATTTGGTGTCATCTGCAAACTTACTAAGGGTGCACTCAATGCCCTTGTCCAGATCATTGATAAAGAGATTCAACAGAACTGGCCCCAATACTGAGCCCTGGGGAACACCACTCGTGAGTGGCTGTCAACTGGATTTGGCTCTGTTCACCACAACTCTTTGGGCCCAGCCCTCCAGACAGTTCTTTACTCAGAAAGAGTACGCCCATCCAAGCCATGAACTGGCAGTTTCTCAAGGAGAATGCTGTTGGAAACAGTGTCAAAGGCTTTACTAAAGTCTAGGTACAGAACATCCACAGCCTTTCCCTCATCCACTAAGCAGATCACCTGGTCAAAAAAGAAGATCGGGTTGATCAAGCAAGATCTGCCTTTCATAAACCTGTTTTGACTGGGCCTGATCATATGGTTCTCTTGTAAGTGCCGTGTGATGTTACTCAAGATCATCTGCTCCATGACCTCGCCCAGCACCGAGGTTAGACTGACAGGTCTGTAGTTCCCTGGATTGTCCTTCCGGCCCTTCTTGTAGATGGGTGTCACATTTGTCAACTTCCAGTCAACTGGGACCTCCCCGGTTAGCCAGGACTTCAGATAAATAATTGAAAGTGGCACGATGAGCATTTCTGCCAACTCCCTCAGTACCCTTGGATGGATTCCATCTGGCCCCATAGACTTGAGTGTGTCTAAGTGGTGTAGCAGGTTGCTAACCATTTCCCCTTGGATCCAAGGGAGCTTCATTCTTCTCCCGCTTACTGTCTTCTGGCTCAGGGTGCTTTGCACCTGGACCACAACTGGTTGTACTATTAAAGACCGAGGCAAAGAAGGCATTAAGTACCTCAGCCTTTCCCTCATCCTCTGTCACTATGTTTCCCGATGCGTCCACTACAGGGCGCAGATTCTCTTTAGCCCTCCTTTTGTTGCCAATGTATTTATAGAAACATTTTTTGTTCCCTTTTACAGCAGAAGCCAGGCCCAGCTCTAGTTGGGCTTTGGCCCTTCTAATGTTCCCCCTGCATAAATTCACAGCGTCCTTGTTACCTGTCCCTTCTTCCGAAGGTCAGAAATTCTCCTTTTATTCCTGAGTTCTAGATGAAGCTCTCTGTTCAGCAGGGCTGGTCTTCATCCCCATCGGCTCATCTTTCAGCACATGGGGACAGCCTGCTCTCATGCCTTTAAGACTTCCTACTTGAAGAGCTACCAGCTTTCCTGGACTCCTTTACCTTTAAGAACAACCCCCCAAGGGGCTCCTAAACAGGTCAAAGTCTGCCCTTCAGAACTCCAGGGTAGTAGTTCTGCTGATCCCCCTCCTTACTTCTCCAAGAATAGAAAACTCAATCATTTCATGGTGACTATGCCCAAGATGACCTCTGACCATCACATCACCCACAAATCCTTCTCTGTTTGCAAACAGGTGGGGTGCCTTCCCCAGTTGGCTCACTGACCAGCTGTATCAGGAATTTGGACACTCCAGGAGTCTCCTAGACTGTTTCTTCTCTGCTGTGTATTTCCATCAGACATCTGGTAAGTTGAAGTCCCCAGTGAGAACAAGGGGTAGTGATCACGAGACTTCCCCCAGCTGCCTGCAGAATATTTTGTCTGCTTCTTAATCCTGGTTCGGTGGTCTGTAAGAGACTCCCACCAGGATATCTGCCTTGTTGGTCTTCCCCCTGATTCTTACCCATAAATGCTCAACCCTATTGTCACCATCATTAAGCTCTAGACAATCAAAACACTCCCTAACATACATGGCTACCCCACCTCCTCTCCTTCCTTGCCTATCCCTTCTGAAGAGTTTATAGCCATCCAATGTAGCACTACAACTGTGGGAGTCATCCCACCATGTTTCTGTGATGGCAACTACATTGTAGTTTTTCTGCCGCATGATGACTTCCAGCTCCTCCTGTTTGTTGCCCATGCTGTGTGCATTCATATAGATGCAGTTCAGCTAGGCTACTGATCCCACCAACTTTTTGCACTGAGAAGCCCTAATTCCTTTTTGATCCTTCTCAGGCTCTTCTGTGGTTTCTAACATCAATAACCCTTGTGCCTTTGCTACCACATGGCCCTCCATCCCCTGCCTCCAATGAGAGGGCAGACAAAAGGGCCTTGCTAGCACCCCATCCCTCACACTTTGGTATGGTACCCTTGGGTTTGTCTCTGTTGTGCCCAGTTTTCTCCTTTTCCCCTGTTACGATCCATTTGGTGATGGACTTGTGATGGTTCGTTTACCTTGATCTCGAAGCACAAAATTGAGGTAACCAAAATGCCAAGGGGTTATAATTGAATCAAACAGTGTTACTTTATTATTTTGCCCGTAAAGTAGCATGCAATAGAGAGAGAGTAGAGAAAAAGGGAAAGAAAAAAAGAAAAAAAAGGGAAAAAGAGGATTTTAATTACCACCACCGAGTCCCAAAGGTGTCCCTCTGGTCTTCGGTCCCGTAGAGTCCTGCCGGTCCTGCGTCGTGATCCGGGATCCTCTGGTGGGAAGATCTTAACCATGTCCAGTCGGGAGTCATCTTTTATGCTTCTTCACCCCCCCTCATTCCCATTGTTTGAGGCCAATCTCCACCTTTGTTTCACAATCCAGGCTTAATTGCGCAGGCCCAAAAAGTCCCCGCTTTGCTTGCCAGGACCCATCTGCGCCTGCGTTGCCTCGCATTCAGGGTGACCTCAGGATCCTTGGCGAGCTTCTGGGCATGCTCTTCTTCGTTGTCCTTAGTAACAGGGAGGCGGTGGGGGGCAAGTTTGGCTGAAGCAGCAGGTGAAAATCCATCTTCTGGACAACGGCTATTGTCCCCGGGTCGGAGAGACCTGTATAACACAGTTCCTTTTAGGAGGTGGGGACAAGCTTGGCTGAGGCAGCAGGTGAAGTCCACACAGCAGCTATTGTTACCAGTAGCCCCCGAGTTGGAGAGACCTGTGCAACACAATTATTCTCCTCGGGCCTCTCTCCAAGTCATTGTCCATCTGTTCTTGATGGTGATGTTCAGACAAATCTTCAGATCGACTCTTACACCACCCCGTGACTGAACATTGTTATCAGGAGCTCGTGGCAGCAACATGATCCTCAAAGAGAGACAGAAAGTATAGAGGAAGAAAAAGGAAAGGAAAAGTGGTTTATATGCACGCAATCCGCTTTGTATGAATGGTTTTATGGATGTCTCCATTGGAGGGCACACTAAACAAATTGTGTGCATTAAGTATAGATGTCAAATGTGTCAAACGCTTTAGCATTTTGCAATTCAAAACATACAATACCGCAGAGAGAACAAAACCTATCAAAACTAATACCAAGAGAACAACAATGGGGTGACACAACTTGTTCAGGATGCCTGTAGCAGTAGGTGACCACCTGAAAAGTATGTCCCACCACTTATATTCTGTGTCTTTTTCTACTCTTCTCAACACACTGTGAATTTCTTCAGCATTGTGGTGAACAGTTATCAAGGTTTTCTGTCCATTTACTCAAACTTCTTCAAAGATCTTGATCAAGTCTTGGTGTTGCAACAATTGCTTTACCAATGTGAGATTCATCCTGATAGATGTAGGCAGTAATTCATAAATCAGTGTGTAATTAGATTGCATAAGTTGATGAGATATGACTGGTGTTAAATAAGAAAAATCACATCCAGTAATTTTAACAAAATTACAAACACAAAAATTTGAATTATTTCTAATATTTACCATCACTCTATCTACTAATATAGAGTTACAAGTAGTCCTCAAGCACACACAACCTTTGCCAATATACACTAATACTTTGAGAGGCGGAGGAACACGCAGGTCGACTCAATATGAGTGATAAAGCATAGTTTGATTTATTAGCCCAAATAGCATATACTTATACAGTTCACGATAATTATGCATACCTGTGACCTACTAATTGGCTTAAGCTCTAACAGTCACATTTGCATGGTCCTCCTACTTGCAGCTGCTAGCTATGCTTATTCTACATTCTTGTGCTGTTGAAAGCTGTTTGTGAAACTCTGCGAAGGTCTCAGTGACCTTGCTGATTTTACTGAAACAGTCAGCGGTTCTCACTGCGGCCTAGTCTTGCTACTTATGCTAAGACCTTCAGAATAGGCTCTGCTCGCACAACTGCTTCGTAGACCCACATCCCCCATTTCCAAGCCATTCTCCAACATTTCCCCCTTTTTCTTTTTGTACAAGCAGAGCCTGATTCACTATTTGCTCAAACATTCTTTTAAAGCAAGAGAGAGCACAGCTTAAACACAATAACCCTATAGCTACTATAACTAAGATAAGCAACACACTTTGTAAAAAGCTCTTAAACCACCCTTCTAACCCTAGCCAGTTTGTTAACCCCTCCAAGCCGAAAAGCCCTATATCTTCTTGAATCTTCTGGGTGTAGTCCATAAGCTGTTGAATTTCCTTATGGATTGACTTCGATTTATCTTCCAGGTCTGTGAGCATTTATAACACTGAATTAGGATCCATGGTTTACATCTGAAACAGTCCTCACAGCTTATCTCCCTCCTGTCCATCTGCATCCATTGAATCTTTGTTGTCTTTATTTAGTCATGGCTTGACCCACTTCGCGGGAATCCACTTCGATCCTTGGCCTGTAATGACACAAACATAACGTTTCCCCAGGTTATCAATTGATGTGACCTTTTCCATTGACTAGTGATTTGACCATAACTAATGTAGGTTCTTTCTGATTTAGCATGGTTTTGGGTCATACTTGCAAAGTATTTCATCACATACAATGATTTTGACAATTGGTTTTGTGGTGTTTCCCGTACTTCCCCCCACCTTTTTAAAAAAAAAAAAAAACAAGAAACAAACAAACAAAAGTTCAGAATCAGATACGTGCGTTGGACCTTGACTATGTACTCAAAATCACAAATCAAATTTAGAGGTTCCTCCTTAAAAAGCTCTAAGTAATTTAAAGCTGTACTAAGTTCTGCTAATTGGGTTGAACCTTCAATAGTTTTTACAGAATGATGCCAATCGTTATCTTCACACCAAACTACTACAGCTTTATGAGACTTTCCTGAACCATAAACAAAAACTGTGCAAGTATGTAGGATCAGACCAGATACAAGTATGGTCTGTGACCTGATGTTAGAGACTTGCAGGTTCTGCAGCAATTTACATTTATGCATGCTAAAAGTTGTGCTGTTAAGAAAACCAGCTAGTGCAATTTACAAAGACATAGATTACAAATGAAAAAAAAATCAGAATTAAATTTCACAACTGGTACATATATGACAAAAGGATCATGGCCTATTAAGACTTAAATTCATTCCCTACATTTTCTTGATCAGAGTGACAATTGGTATACAACAGTCGGTATATCAATCTGCTAGCAATCTCATCATACTGTCCCACAATAGACACAGGTTATTTCGTAGACAAATCTGCAAATCTAACTGAATGCAGTCAGCCTGTAAGGTTGTCATAAATTTATTCTTCAAAGTTTCTAACTCCATTTTGTCTGTCATATTTATTGGATATTGATGTCCCTTACTGGATCGAAGTTCTGTTTCAGAAGTGTAGTATTTGCTTTATCGAAACATTGGCTGCTAATACTAGTGGAAATACAGCATTCGAAATTTCCTTGTAGATTTCTCACTTGCACAAGCAGATCTGCACCATCCAAGCAGCTTCTTGTAGGACATGCAACTAAACAGAATTCTCAGAAAACGTTATTTGAGCTTACAATTTGCTTAACAAATCTTAACCCAAGAGAGGTATAGGAATGTGACAAAATCTAGACTCTACTCACACAACTGCTCCGTAGACCCACGTCCCCCATTTCCAAACCATTCTCCAACATAATACCATTTCTCGATTGTCAGGACGAACCTCAAAATGACAAACATTCTGCTCAGAGTCCAGACAAATGTCTTGAGAACTAATTGTATTACTTTCACAGATGAATCCTTGCTGTTCCCGCACAATACAAGATTCTAAATTGACAGTTTGCCATTTTTCATCCACTTTTCAGGCCCATACTCTGTGCTCGAAAGGATAGAGTACAGCTCTGTTGTGGTTCAATCCTAATGCAATGATAGCGTAAATTACGTATATTGAAGTATTGTGTATGGTTAACACAAAGGTCGTGGCAGTGTTTGTGATGGGGTTATAAGTGAAGTTTACCAAAGTCCACCAGGACTGCAGTTCTTTCTCAAATTCATTGGCACTGTCCCAAACAATTTTCCGAATTTCAGTAGGGAAAGCACCTTCTTCACCTTCTCTTATGATCAAGGTGTGATTGCATCCACAGTTGTGCCTGAATACAACTGATTGCCAAAGAAAGGTTATTTTGGACCACACCAAGTGCATCTATTATCAATTCATGGTCTTTTACATTTACTTTTTCCCATTTTGGTAACACTTTTTATAACAGTCACTGGTTAGTTCCCAAAGCCAATAGGGAAGACCTCAAGGGCAGTTGCAATTTTGCCAAATCACTAGTTGTAGTAGTCAATTTATTCATTAATATCTCTGAATCAATACCAGTTAGAACTTCCAATCCTGTCACCAACACACCAGTTAGGTCTCTCGGTGTTCTATTAGGAATTTGTTTCCTCAGTCAGGTTGTTCACCCTTTGAAAGAGGTCCTTAAGAAAGGAGAGTAGGCTGGCTGAATCTCAGAAACCTTATTTTGCATTAACACCTCAACACGCTTAAGAGACCATTCTGGATTGAACAACATTTGTTATTGGCCTATATTTTTGATCACATATGGTCCAATTTCAAAAATTTTCGGATCGGGTACAGCTATTGGTTGGGTGGTAGGTGTCACGACCTCTATCCTGAGTTCCCTCCAATGTTTGGTATTATTTTTACCACACATTACTTTATGAGTATATTGTATTGCAGTCAAGTTTTGTTGGAACGATAAAGGACTCAGCACTCCGATGTGAATCACGCAAAGCCGTTTATTACAGAAACAAGCCTCCTTATATATGCAACTATTTTCTGATCACGCATCCACGCTCCAATCATGCATTCGCTAATTGGATATTGTCTATGTTCACGAGCTGGAATCTCACTGCTGATAGGTCCATTGATTTACATCTTGTTGAGTCCCTGTTATTGTAGAAATGCCTCACTCCCACAGCAGGTCCTGTTTTCAGCTTTTCGAAGTGGCCTTGAGATTCCTTTGGGTCTGACTAATTCAACAATAAATCTCCATCTAACAGAAACCCCTCCACAAAGTTTAGCCAACAATTTTGGCTTTGTTTTTCACATGATAGAGTAGAGCCATGTAGTCCAATTCTATAGCTGTTTACTGGTTCAGTGAGGGATTCAGTAATCAGTCTACATTGCATGGAGAAGTTGACACCCTGGACCACCATAAAAGAGCGTGAAGCTTTATTTTTGTCATTGTGTGAAAACGCTGTCTTTGTTGTGATAGGTGACTATTGCAACAAATGTCACTGGAGGTTTGGCGACAGCATTTATTTTAAATTTGAATTTTAGGCCTAGTAGTTCTGATCGGTTGGCGTGATTGTTTCGCCAATTACACACCACCCGGATGGTCCTTGTTAAAGTGAAGTTGCACCAACAATCAGTTTCTGCATCCTTGCAGGATTTAGTAATCTCCACATTGTTGGTACTTGGGTCCAAGGTGGTATAGTTGCCGATGTACTTTTGGCGACAACACGAGATGAGAGAATTTTGTTTATTACATTTCCACTCTGCAGTGGCACAGAGTTTCGCTGAGATGTTAGGGTGAATTTTGGTTGTCGAATTTAGATCTAAAAGGTTTCCAGTAACTGTAATTGAAGAGGCTTTCTCATGGTTAGATCCTTCCACCTTTCTGCATCCTATTTTAATTTTTTCTCCATTTGTACCATTCAGGACTCTAACCCAATCCTTCCTATCCCACTTCCATTCATATGGGCAATACACTTTATCATCAGGTATTACTATAGTAGCTAAACTTGGAAAGTGGTCTTCAGGATACAGTCCTAGAGAACTAGTGTATATAACAGTAGCTTTGGACCAAGGCCATTTAGTGTATTTTTGGTTATGGGTAGGTGAGAAGATGCAGAAAAGTATTAGTAGTCTAATTATACTATTGGTCATTTTGACAAATTAAGCCTTCAGATTTGATTCTTGAATGATTCGTGATATTCTCTGTGTCCCTCGGAGTTCTCCTGCAAAAGGAAAACAAACAGGGCTTGCCTCCTCGAGGCAAAAATAATTAAAATTATGGAATTATCCAGTGGGTATTTATCTGGTGTTCCTTACCCGGGGCATGAGAGGCTACCCATGCATTTGCATTTAAAGGGGTTTTCAATGCTAGTGATACGCTTTCCACAGTAGGGAGTTCCACCAGGACTCGTTGTCCTGGGAAATGGGCTGGATCTTTGGAATCATTCGGTCCCTTTAAAGAGGGAATCAAGGAAGGGGCTTTTGGGCAGAAAGCAGTGATTTTGGGGCATCCATTTACCCCCCACCTGTCATTTACGCTTGTGATAACTTGCCACAGACGAGTATCCCAGTTACCCTCATGAGGTTTCAAAAGCCGTTTCAAGAGGCTGTCAGTTCTTTCTACAGTTCCATTAGCTGGTGGGTAATATGGGGTGTGAAAAGTCCATTTAATCCCTTCACTTTGTGCCCAATCTTGTACAACTTTGGCGATGAAATGGGAACCGTTGTCAGACTGTATTTCTTGTGACTTTGGAAAAGTTCCAAACCATTCTCACAATGCTTTCACAGTGTTTTCACCTGTAGCTTTGCCAAAAGCTTCAGCTTGGACTAATCCTGATGTTATTTCCACCCCCACCAGTACAAAATGTTTACCTCCTGATTTCTTAAAGGGGCCAATATAATACACCTGCCAGGCATCCCAGAAACCTTTACCCTCCCTTAAATGTAGAGGGTTATCTTCTAAAGGGTGCCTTTCAAGCTGTCTCCAACATTGTTCACAGACCGATATGCAGGTTTTACACATTTCTTTGGTGACGGGCCAACCTCGGGCCAGAGCTTCACCATACAAGTCCTTAGCTCTGGTGTGTTTGCATTTTACATGTAACCATTCTAACAAGCATTCCCAGTCTTCTGAAATTTGGTCCTTTTGTACAGGGGCCAGTCTTGGTAATTCATCAGCTTGGTTATTCCATTCTCCTGCAGATCCCCCATCTACCTGATGAGAAGCTACCCAGTCCACAGCAAAGTTTCCCTTTCTAGCAATAAAGATTTCTTGCCATTTTTCTTTTTGCCACACTGGAATCCTATTAATTTCCCATCCGTTCTGTTCCCAGAAAGGAAGCCACTTGGTACACCCCTTAAACACAGCATAAGAGTCAGTATAAATGTGGACAGGAGAAGTAGTTTATGCTTCATGTTGGAAAACACTCCATACTGCAATTAATTCACCTACTTGTGCACTACCCTCTCCCTCTGTTATAATGTGTTCATCGGAAGAGGTATGGAGTGCTACTGCCCTGTATTTCCACACCTTTCCTTCTCTTTTAGCAGAAGCATCAGTAAACCAAGCACTAGCTGACCAATCATGCGAAAAGGGAGGTGCGACTTGGATTACTGAGGCAGGTTTATCTTGGTCATCGTCCAAGCTCTCCATTTCTTGTATAGCCAGATTTTTTAAAGCTCCTTCAGATACCGAGAAAATGTTACAATAGTGTTCAATCTGAGCATACCACTTTCATACTGAGGCCTTCTGGGCCACCCTGTCGGGGGGAGGGGTCCCAGAAGTGACTTCTTTTATGACTTTAAATGGGCCTCTTAATACGATTGGCTGCTGTCATGCAATCTTCTCTACTTCTACCAGAGCCAGACTAACAACAAACAAACCTTTCTCCCAAGCAGTGTCTCTCTTTTTGGCATCCCTAAAACCACCGGAGAAAAATCCCACAGGTCGGGTTGGACCTTCAGGACCTCTCTGCCATATATGAACTGATAAGCCTGATAAAGCAAACCCCCATTCAACCTGAAAAGGGTCTGTAGGGTGAATAGGACCAAGGACTTGATGAGCTGTTGCTTCAAAAATTAGTAATCACATAGCTTCTTCCTGAGAAGCTGTCCATTCCCATTTGACCTCCTTTCTTAGAAAATCATAAAGAGGTCTAGCAATGATGGAAAAATTTGAGATGTGTTTCCTCCGAAAGATCAACAGCCCTAAAACATGCTGCAAACCCTTTTTTGACTCAGGCATTTTGATCTGAACTAAGGAAGCAAGGGTGTCCGGCGGGATGCAGGTCATCCTTCCTTTCCACCAGATTCCCAGAAATTTTACTTCTTGTGAGGGCTTTTGGACCTTTTCAGGGGGAATTTGCAAACCCAGATTTTCTAAATGTGAAATTATATCCTGTTGGGTTGCCCCCACTTTCATTATTTCATTTCCTCCTACAAGAATATCATCAATGTACTGATAAACAGTTATGCCTTTGGGTTTGGGTATTTTTTCTAGCTCTTGGGCTAAAGCATGATGAGCTAATGTGGGAGAATGTTTGTACCCCTGGGGAAGTTGGGTGAAAGTGTATTGTTTTCTTTCCCAGGTGAACGCAAAATAATCTCTGTCTTCTGGTCACAATGGTATCATAAAAAACATGTCTTTAACATCTGTTGTTGCCATGATTGGATGAGCTTTTTCTTGTATCATGGTTATTAGTTCAGCCAGATCGGAGACTGCGGCGATTAAAGGATCGGTGTTGGCATTCAGCCGCTGAAAATCTATTGTAAGTCGCCACGTCCCATTGGGTTTTCTAACTGGCCACACTGGAGAGTTAAAAGGAGAATGGGTATTTATTACCACTCCTTGTTCTTGCATTTCTTGTATAACCAGTTTGATACCTTCTTTGGCACCCAGGGGAAGGGGGTATTGCTTAACGTTTGTGACCTGGCTATATGGGCGTGCAGGTGCAGTTTGCAGTAGTCTGACATGTAGCTGCAGCATTCCGAAAGTCCACAACAATCCTTCTGAATCTTCCCACTGTCTGCCTTTGAGGGTATCCATACCTAGCAAACTGTTTGGAATGTCTCCAATCACCATCTCAATAATGACTGTGCTCTCATTCCCCAGCAATAACAATTTTACTCAAACAACTTTCATAACTTCTGTCGACCCTAAAGCGTTAAGGACGCAAAAACGTCACCTCAAGGGAGAAACTCCACACCTTCCAGCATCTACTTCGCTTAGAGCAGAAATCTGTGCACTGGTGTCAATCAAAAAGGTTACAGGTGCACGCTTAGGACCCACTATAGCCGTGATCAATAAATCTCCCCCTCTAGTATGTGTGAGCTGTCAGATATAAATCCATCCTCCATTCCTCCGCTCACTACTAGGGAATGGAGGTTCTAGTTTTCCTGTTTCTGGGAGAGACTTTCATCCTCGGTGGGGGAGGGAGCTGAAGGTATAACAGGTAGGACTTCTTTCACGGTCTGTGAATGTTCTTTTGGATTTTGCCACCTTGATACTAGTTTACTAAGTTTATCAAGGGGTAAGCCCTCCATTATATCTCTGGGAACTCCCTTTTTAATTCCCAAAAATCACCATTGTTGTCAGTTCTTTGGTTGTTCTCCCTTTCCTGTTTTAATGTACGGATGCTCCTTTCTTGGGGCACCGATAGCAGCAGCAGTACTGGTAGAGAGGGGCAGATTCTTGACTTCAGTATGACGGATTCCTCTCAACGGTTCTTCTAGGATTTTTACTGGGCCATATTTCCCACTATAATCTATCAGTTCTTGTGCTACTTCCCCTCATGTCCACACCTTTTGAGTATTTGGTTGGTTGGGGGAAGTCGGGGCAGGGGTGAAGGGGGAATCTATGCTAGTATTAGCTCCATCTCTCTGGTTCCCATTTCTGTTACCCTGGCTTCTAATCACACCTTCCAACCTTTCTACTGGGCTCATTAATGTGATTGTCATTTGAAGGTTAATCCCAGTAGATTTAAGTGACTCTGGAAGTCCCCTTATCAAGGGAGTCATCAGTCATCATGTCTGGATTCACTGGCAACATCATTGGGAATTCACATTTGGGAATTAATTTCTTTTTATGTATCATTTGTAAGCAGGCTGATTTGTGTACACTTTCTAACAATTGATCAGGTGTGCCAGTGATTGCCAAGGGCTTTCCCCCGTCTAAAGGGTTTAGCCCTCCAGCCCAATAAGCAGCTTGATGGGTTAGGGACCATGGGGCATGTCACCACTTGTTAAGAAAACTCCGTGCCCCCAGTAACCATTAGCTTCTTGTTCACTTAACTGAATTTGGTCTCCCCCAGTTAGGGATACATGCCACATGTATTCAGTTTCAGATTATTTAGGAAGGTGGCTGTACTCTTTCTTTAGTTTGGCCAGCTCAGTGGCAGTGTAAGGTGTTTGCTTAGTTGTAATGTGAGGGTCAGCATCCCCCTCATTTGCATGAAAATATTCTGTTTTCACTAAGGGACTCACGTGTGGATATTCGTCATAACGTTTTCCCATCTCCTCCAATTCTTTCTGAGGGTAAATTTGATTTATTTGTTGGATACTTTTCTCCTCTAACTCCTGCTGCCTCAGCACTCCTGTGTTTTTTAAACATTCTTCCTTTAGAGTAGCTTTTAATGAGTGGTTTTCTTTCCTCTCTTTTTCTAAATGTTGAAAACAATTTTCTACTTGTTGTCCTAAACTGGAGGTTGTTTTTTGCAAAACCTGCACTAGATTTTCAAGGGATTCTATAATTTTGCTTTCATTACTACATCACCTGAGGCGATCTTCAATCGCTGCTACTAGGCTAGCTCCTAGGACAGCACAGACTACAGCTTTATCTTTATTTGATCTAAACTTAGACTTAGTCTGTAAAGAAATCACTCGGTCTACTACACTCTGTAAATCAGCCCAATTACCACGAGCCCAGTCTTCTCCAGGTACGGAGGGTCGAGTCCTATACTTTGCTAAAAGTGTGTAGAACGAGTCTTGATCTTTCACTAACCAAAAATCTTGATTATCAGCTTTTTCGATCATTCTTATTATGAAGGGGCGGAACCTACTTCAGGAAGGCACAACTTAGTTACAAAAACCGCAGCAACTGGTGTGTCACCCTTCTCTTACCCAAGTGGTTGAAGGGGCCAAAAAATCTGCTATGGGAAGGTTCAACTTAGTTACACAAGATTGACCCTTCACTCTCCCTAGCAGACAATTCTCATCAACATGAGAGCAACACCCCTTTTGCACTTTGAGATCTTTTGGTTTGATTCCAAGAGACAGAGCCCTCTACACTACCTGCACTCCTCTATTTCCCAGAATCCTATCCGTGATGCCAATTTAATGGCACGGTCCATTCGGTGATGGACTCGTGATGGTTCGTTTACTTTGATCTCGAAGCGCAAAATTAAGGCAATCAAAATGCCAAGGGGTTATAATTGAATCAAACAGTGTTACTTTATCATTTTGCCTGTAAAGCAGCACGCAATAGAGTAGAGAAAAAGGGAAAGAAAAAAAAGGGAAAAGAGGATTTTAATTACCACCAATGACTCCCAAAGGCGTCCCTCTGGTCTCCGGTCCCGTAGAATCCTGCCAGTCCTGTGTTGTGATCCGGGATCCTCTGGTGGGAAGATCTTAACAATGTCCAGTCGGGAGTCATCTTTTATGCTTCTTCACTGCCCCTCATTCCCATTGTTTGAGGTCAATCTCCACCTTTGTTTCACAATCCAGGCTTAACTGCACAGGCCCAAAAAGTCCCTGCTTTACTTGCCAGGACCCATCTGTGCCTGCGTCACCTTGCGTTCAGGGGTCTCTTTCTGGTCCATTGGGTGACCTCAGGACCCTTGGCGAGCTTCTGGGCATGCTCTTCTTCATTGTCCTTAGTAACAGGGAGGAGGTGGGGGGCAAGTTTGGCTGAAGCAGCAGGTGAAAATCCATCTTCTGGACAGCAGCTATTGTCCCCGGGTTGGAGAGACCCGTATAACACAATTCCTTTTAGGAGATGGGGGCAAGTTTGGTTGAGGCAGCAGGTGAAGTCCACACAGCAGCTATTGTTACCGATAGCCCCTGGGTCAGAGACACCTGTGCAACACAATTATTGGCTCTGGAGCAATTCCCCTTGGCTTTTTTAGGGGTTCCTTGCCTGTGTAGAGACAGCGACTGCAGTCAGTCCAACCTGTTTGAGTTATACAGATTATGTTTATGTGTATGATGTGCATGACTGTTATTCTAGTGGTGGCTATTTATGTATTGTCACCGTTTACTGCAGGGTGACAATAAACCATGGCAGATGCTCTCTGTTACCCCACCACCACCACCCTCCCCACTAAGGAAAGGGAAGAGGAGGAAAAGGGAGAGACTTGCCAGTTGGAAAAAGTTAAAAATGCTTTACTAATGCTACTAATAAACAGATAAAATGATACAAAATATACAAAACCAATCTTGAATTTCCCGGGGCAGTATAGCATTGCCCGCAGCGGAGCCAGCACGGCTCCAGCAGCTGCAGGGCAGGCACCTGGAAGTCCTGGGCTAGACTCCGCAGCAAACCGGAACTGGATTCAGGGATGCAGGGTCTGGAACCAGGCCTCGGATCGCAGGCACGACAGGCAGGGTGCTCCTCAGATGCCAACCATGGTCAAAGAAGAGCGAGACCCTTGTGATCTCTCATTTTTATAGGGTGTATGACGTATATGGGATGGAATACTCGGTCAGTTTTAGTCATCTGTTCTGTTTGCCCCTCCTTGCAAATATGACCCTTTCACTTATGGAATGTGCAAAATTTATCAGTAACCTTGGCTACCATAGCAATAAGTCTAAACCTGGGACTCTTCTGCATACCATTGCTACTGTTATCAGCTCCAGAGTGGACATTGTCTGAAAAAACATGCAGCTAAATTCAGAAAAGTGCAGTTACTTAGAAAAACTTAGTTGAAAGGAAAATACACTAAAAGAGAAACTGGTCTTGTTTTTAACAAAACCAGGGCATGTATATAAAGTCAGTTGACCTTATAACTGAGATTTAAGTGTAAATAATTCAATAAAACCTTGTCTACAGAAGAATCTTGCTGAGAAGTAAATGCTGCTTGTGACCTGAATAAGGCAACCAACATATATTTTCTTCCTCTTGGCTACAAACCTAATAACTTGAACAATATGCTTAGGCTTCCTCAATTCAGAAAGACCCAGGATTTCCTTGTTCAAGATTCTGGCATCAGTTCTTTCCTATTTCATGGGTTTTTAACTGTTACAAGTGATCTTTTATCAATAACACATGATGTTGAAGTATCCACAAAAGGTCTCATCCCTTTTGTGTTAAAAATGGTAAACAAACATAGCATATCATCTGCATTTTAAATACAAGGCTGAGACTCTACATAAATCTAATGTCACTCTGTTTCCAAACGGCTGTAAATCCTCTCGATGTGACTTTCAGAGGCGGCCATGGAAAAAATTTAGACCCTCGCTATCCCTTGGCATGCACCAGACCAGTAATGTAGTTGCAAGTGCCATCAGGGATCCCTCTTGTCCTTGCCCACATACTCCTGAATTTTCCTGCCATAAGGATGTGGAGAGTTTTTGGAAGAAAGAGGACATGGGCTGTGTGCTGTGAACAAGCCAGAGTTTGATGTGGCTGTGGTGCAGGCTAGGACCTACACGGAAGGTTTTTCTGGAGACACCAAAGACAGAATGGAAGTAAACAGAAGCTGGTCTATCCTCGACCCAGGCTGCAGGAGGGGCGCTGTCATCACTGCGCATGAACAGTTCATGGACAGTGCCCTGCAGCTAATCACCATAGCGGGAGGGGAAGAGTGACTGCAGAGAGTAACCAATCGTAGCCTGCACTTGCCACATGGCCACTGGGTAAAAACTATATAAGGGTTTCAAAAACGTGCACTGGCAGACATTGATATTCAGTGTTGTTAAAGGTTCATTAAAGGGCATTGATGTTAAACTCATATTGAGCCCGATTCTTTGTCTTCGCCAGTCCGCCCGTTGCACTCAAAGAGTTCTACAAGTTTTTCATTCTCCAGCATCTGGTAGCAGAGGATGGTTGTTAGCAAAAGTAGGATCTCCGGAGTGCCATTTACTGCGGCAAGCAGCATTCATTAAACGACGGAGCCAAACCGGGTTGTAGGAGAGTGTGCTTTGTCCGGTAACAAAAGACAAGCACCAGACAAGCTGGTCACTCGCCTCGTACTTAAGACCACACTGATTTGATAATGGAACTTGAGACAGCTGTGGCACTGTTGATGCATATTCTCTCTAAGAGAGGTATCGAATCGTCACAGGAAAACTTAATCACATTGATTACATTAGTCCAGAAATTGGGACACTTTGGAGAAATTCCACTTTTGTTTTCCCCAATGGAATGGAGATTATTGGGGGACACTATGTGGGATAAGACTCTCAGAGGGGAAGAAGAGAAAGAAATTAAAGCTCTGAGAGATTTGTGGAGAACCGTGTTAGAATCATTGGAAGTAATGAAGTCAGAACAACGCACTGCCCTGGGAGCTGCGAAGGCGCTTGCCCCAGAACAAACCTGGACTGATAAAAGTTGTCAGCCAAAAGAGAAGAGGGACCTGTGGGCTACTCTGTGGGGTCTGCCTGCTGTTCGGGGTGGTCGAGGGGTCCCGGCTCAGCCAATACTCTCGCAATCCGATCTGCGGCGGGAGTTGGAAACTTTACCCTCCTCAAACAAAGAACCGGAAGTTTCCCCGTCTGAGTCTCTGGGGCAATGTGAGAAGAAAGCGGAAGTGCAACTAGGGGACTGTCCGGATGTGGGAGGCCCTGAGTGCCGCCCTCCTCCTACAGCTCCGCCTCTGCCCTATCCCGAGTCAGACACGCCCCCCTCTGAGACTATCGCGTCAGCCAGGCTGGGCCCGACCGGGCCACGGCACCAGGGGCCACCCCCCAAAAGAACCTCCAAAAATACATGTGGAGGGATCCTGTGAGCCTCCTTCTACATCATTGGGCTCATCACAAGGAGTAGAGCAGTTACTGCAAGTCATTACCAGTAAGCTTGAACAACTTGACTTGCGAATGTCAGATGTAGAGAAAAATAAGAGACAAATCGAGTATCAAAAACCAGGTTGCCTTCCGCAAACAATGCAACCAAAGGTACCCATAGAACCTACTGACCGGCCACCACCCCGATCTGGCAGATGGTCAGGGGTCATCAAAGATGCCATTCTAGAAGGTGATTGGTCTCCAGCAAAATTAGCCCTACCGGTAATTCAAAATATGAACACCCAGACAGCGGTATGGGAACCACATGAATGGAAAATTTTACAGCAAGCCAAACAAACAATCACGAACTATGGGATACATTCAGAAGCTACCAGACAAATACTGCATTGGATTTTTACTGCTGACTTATTGTGTCCCATGGACTGCCAAAATTTAATGTGCTTATTACTAACTCCAGCACAATTCCTCCTGTGGGAATCGGCCTGGTATCAACGAGCGCAGCAAGAAACAGCCAAACACACCAGTCCAAATGACCCATTAACCAATGTGGTACCCGACACCTATACGGGTCGCGGACAGTACGCTACAATAGAAGTTCAACTGCGATTTATTGCTGAAGTTCACCGGAAAGCTGCACAACTTGCCCTAGATGCTTTCTTAACTTTACCAGGACCCTTAGCTCCCTCATTCAGCGGAATACGCCAAGGCACTACAGAAAATTTCACGCATTTTATTGACTGGCTACATGAAGGAATAATGCAAAACCCAGATTTATCAGAAGAAATGAAAAATCAAATGTTTCGGTTGCTGGCTTTCGATAATGCAAATTCAAAGACTAAACAAATACTAGCAACCCTGCCACCAGGATCTTCAGTAGAAGAAATGCTGACACGAGTAGCCAGGACAGAAGAACAGTGAAATGCAGAAGTGATGCCTGTCGCTTTCGAAGGGGTCATGCAGAGATCTCTTCAACAAGTTAGCCAGCAAGTCTCATCTACAATCCAACCAGTAGTGGTAGCAGTTCAGCGACCCCACCACTAGAATGTGGAAGGGACCGGCACCTGTTATTGTTAATGGTAGAGGGTATGTGTGTCTCTCCACAGATCAAGGTCCGTTGTGGGTTCCAAGCCAAGCAGTAAAGCCGGAGTTGAAGCAAATTCAACCGAATCAACTTCCTGCAACAGAACCTTTGGAGGACACAGAGTGAGGTGTAACCTTCGCATTAATTTAGCTGTGACATGTATGTGTAATATAGTTATATAACTAGGTCTTAATGATAAAGTGTTAAGCATGTGGAAAGTTTGTATCTTTTTCATTCTCTTGAGAAGCAGTCTAGTTCCTGGGTTTTTGTTAAGAACTGCTTTTGATCCTCGACAAAATGTATGGTAATGTTAGGAAGGTCTTTAAACACCACTACCTTCTGGGCAGGTTGATCAACACCCAGCACACTGTTTGTTACATGTTGAGTAGGAGTACCATTAAATAAAAGTTCTTGGAATTTGTTTAATCAATCCATTGCAATATTAAAACAGCAATGGAGTACCTCAAGTTTACTAAGAGGAAAAATATTAGCGCATGGTTTGACAACTATGACAATTGTGATGATCGCCTTCCCGTAGGGCCAGAGCCGTAGGAAATCGAACCAACTGATTTTTTTGTTTAGAAAGTTTAACAAATTGACTTGACCTAAGGGGGTGGATTAAGGGTTTATTGCAAAGTGCATTGTTTATGTTGATTGTTGTTGTAATTGATATGTTATGTATAAG
This sequence comes from Patagioenas fasciata, assembly GCF_037038585.1. Taxonomy (NCBI): domain Eukaryota; kingdom Metazoa; phylum Chordata; class Aves; order Columbiformes; family Columbidae; genus Patagioenas; species Patagioenas fasciata. The sequence goes on from NC_092559.1 coordinate 38,950,140, forward strand.
TTGTTCTTCATCACGTATCAAAGATGGGTTAGAACGCATAGATAATCAAGCCTGGCTTGTCCAAAAAGAAAAAAGGAGGAACTGTGGAGAGTTTTTGGAAGAAAGAGGACATGGGCTGTGTGCTGTGAACAAGCCAGAGTTTGATGTGGCTGTGGTGCAGGCTAGGACCTACACGGAAGGTTTTTCTGGAGACACCAAAGACAGAACGGAAGTAAACAGAAGCTGGTCTATCCTCGACCCAGGCTGCAGGAGGGGCGCTGTCGTCACTGCGCATGAACAGTTCGTGGACAGTGACCTGCAGCTAATCACCATAGCGGGGGGGGGGAAGAGTGACTGCAGAGAGTAATCAATCATAGCCTGCACTTGCCACGTGACCACTGGGTAAAGACTATATAAGGGTTTCAAAAACGTGCACTGGCAGACATTGATATTCAGTGTTGTTAAAGGTTCATTAAAGGGCATTGATGTTAAACTCATATTGAGCCCGATTCTTTGTCTTCGCCAGTCCGCCCGTCGCACTCAAAGAGTTCTACAAGTTTTTCATTCTCCAACATAAGGATAGATTGGATTTGTTGGTGGCCTGATCTCAAGGTACCTTTATAGTAGATGGATCACAGTATGTATCACAGTATGTTTGGGATTGGAAGGGACCTCAAAAGATCATCTAGTCCAATCCCCCTGCTGGAGCAGGAACGCCTACGTGAGATCACACAGGAACATGTCCAGGCGGGTTTTGAATGTCTCCAGAGTAGGAGACTCCACAACCTCCCTGGGCAGCCTGTTCCAGGGCTCTGTCACCCTCACTGAGAAGTTTTTTTCTCAAATTTAAGTGGAACCTCTTGTGTTCCAGCTTGATTCCATTATCCCTTGTCCTATCATTGTTTGCCACTGAGAAGAGCCTGGCTCCATCCTCATGGCACTCACCCTTTATATATTTATAAACATTAATGAGGTCACCCCTCAGTCTCCTCTTCTCCAAACTAAAGAGACCCAGCTCCCTCAGCCTTTCTTCATAAGGGAGGTGCTCCACTCCCTTAATCATCTTTGTTGCCCTACGCTGGACCCTCTCCAGCAGTTCCCTGTCCTTCTTGAACTGAGGGGCCCAGAACTGGACACAATATTCCAGATGGGGTCTCACCAGGGCGGAGTAGAGGGGAAGGAGAACCTCTCTCGATCTACTGACCACCCCCCTTGTAATACACCCGAGGATGCCATTGGCCTTCCTGGCCACAAGGGCACAGTGCTGGCTCATGGTCATCCTGTTGTCCACCAGGACCCCCAGGTCCCTTTCCCCTACACTGCTCTCTAATCGGTCGTTCCCCAACTTATACTGGAACCTGGGATTCTTCCTGCCCAGATGCAGGACTCTACACTTTCCCTTGTTAAATTTCATCAGGTTATTCCCCGCCCAACTCTCCAGCCTGTCCAGGTCCCGCTGGATGGCAGCACAGCCTTCTGGCGTGTCAGCCACTCCTCCCAGCTTAGTGTCATCAGCAAACTTGCTGATAGTACACTCCATTCCCTCGTCCAAATCGTTAATGAATATATTGAATAATATTGGCCCCAGTACTGACCCCTGAGGCACTCCACTAGATACTGGCCTCCAACTAGACTCCGCACCATTGACTACCACTCTCTGGCTTCTCTCCTTAAGCCAGTTTGCAACCCACCTCACTACTCTATTGTCTAGACCACACCTCCTCAACTTAGCTGTGAGGATGCTGTGGGAGACTGTGTCAAAGACTTTACTGAAGTCAAGGTAGACCACATCCACCGCTCTGCCATCATCCATCCACCTTGTTGCATTCTCATAAAAGGCTATGAGGTTGGTCAAGCATGACTTACCCTTGGTAAAGCCATGTTGACTGCCCCTAATAACCCTCTTATCCTTGATATGCCTTGAGGTGGCACCAAGATGGATGCTGGTAGCTAAGTCAGAGACATCCTATGAAAGCAATTTGTGCATGCACGAGTGTGTGTATGTGTACATAGAGCTGAGTTGGCAAAGTGACACGCTCTAGCCTGCTTCCTCAAGATACTGTACAGATACAACCTGATCCAGTCAGCTTTCAGTTCAACTTTTTGATGAGAGATATCAGACAGATCAGGCAGGTGGTGTCAAGATAACTTCTGGGTGTGCAAGAGATAGCCATGTGATCATTTTTTTTGCTATACTGAAAACATGACAGAGATGGATTTTAATGTCTATGGTAAACAAAATGGTGATCTTAGTTTAGTTCCTTATGGCTGTCACGGAGGCACCCCAAAGTCAGTTTTAGGTGGACAACAAGTTCCAAAACAGATTTTATTCTGGCTGGAAAAGTGCAGCCAATAAACTGATCAAAACAGGGTTTATACAATTAGTTAGCACTCTGACAACATAAAATACAGGTTCATATATCAGTTGAAGAGATTATTGGGGTGCAGCAAAATAAGAGTAATGAGGATCCACAGCGTGCATGCACACACTCACAAGAAACAAACCAGAGCCCTCCGACTCCAGGGTACCCACAAGAAATAATCACTCGCCTGGGTTAGGCAAGGACTCATTTAAGGATATATCCAGTAAATAACCACTCACCCAAACGAGGAGGTGAGGCACTCTCAATTCCAAGAAGTCTCTGTGCTGCCACCCGGGTCCACCCATCCCATTTCACGCCCGTAGGTGACTAAATTGTGCAGGATTTCAGCCCAGGTTAATACATGTGCAGGCAGATTTCCAGGGTTCTGCTTGTTACAGTCAATAGCCTCCTGAATTCTCTCCCTGAGGGACTGGACATGTATCTTTAAAGCGTCCGGCAGCCCTCTGATAAGCAGCCGAAGGTGGGTCAGGTTTACTGGTGCAGCCATGGCAATTCCTTGCCGCCCTCTTTCGTACATTGTCTGTATACAAGCAGCCTTTTGAACGCCCTCAACCAGCTCCAGCAAGCCTCTTATCCTAATGGTGATGGGCTCCCCACGTTCCTTGGGATCCACACCACCAGCCCAGTAAGCCACACAAGATGTTATGGGCTGATCACCATTCGGACCATCACTTGAAAACACACCAGGTCCCCAAAAGCCTGCAGCTTCCTCATTACTCAATAGTATCCGATCACACCCCGTAAGGGAAAGATATTCAGTTTCTGTTTCGCCCGGCTAACGTGAGAATTTAGATTGCAAGTCGCCAAGTTCAGGTCCCGTCCATGGGGTAGTACAAACAGCAGTACAGGAGTTTCCACCCTGTGGACCTGTACATGTCTCAGTTTTAATGAGAGGGCCTACATCCTTTGTCTCTACCTCCTCTTCATCAACACTGTTTTCAGAATCTCCCCAGATATCTCCATCCCAGTCCTCAGGTTCTGTGTCCACAATCAATTTCCGAATTTGGGCAATACTAGGGGAAATTTTGCTTGGGTTAACATGAGTTCAATCCTTTGTCCTAAAAATGCACTCACTTTCTCTCTCACCGTAACTCTGCTTTCAAACAATATATTTCCAGCTCTTTTCTAGAATCATGCCTCTCCAACTGGCTACAGCATTTGTGCTGGTCTCGGGCTTGCTTTAAGCAGGTGCACAGAACAACACCAAGAACAGCATCGACAGCAACACAAACAGAAGCACAGAAAACAGCACACGCAGCTACGGTCACTCTGGGACCACATCAGCTTGCTTCTGCCCGATGTGTGCAGGTTGCCACAGAAGGATTATTACAGCTGTAGCCCCATAATAATTTCTCCATTTCTGATATCCTGCCGACTACACCATTTTAAATGTCATGGAGGTACCCCAAAGTCAGTTTTAGGTGGACAACGAGTTCCAAAACAGACTTTATTCTGGCTGGAAAAGTGCAACCAATAAACTGACCAAAACAGGGTTTATACAATTAGTTAGCACTCTGACAACATAAAATACAGGTTCGGATATCAGTTGAGATTATTGGGGTGCAGCAAAATAAGAATAATGAGGATCCACAGCATGCATGCACACACTCACAAGAAACCAACCAGAGCCCTCCGACTCCAGGGTACCCACAAGAAATAATCACTTGCCTGGGTTAGGCAAGGACTCATTCAAGGATGTATCCAGTAAATAACCACTCACCCAAACAACGAGGTGAGGCACTCTCAATCCTGGGAAGTCTCCTTAGACGGCATCCCAGTCTAAGGAGAGGGTTCCAGTTCACAGACCCGCTACTCCAAGGCCACTCCAAAGAGGGTCTTCAGTGGGAGCCCCATTTATAGTCTGGTCAGATCTGGCTGTGGGCATTGAAACACGGTCCAGAAGCTTTGCAGCTACTCTGGGCACCTCCTCTGCTAACGACCCTGTCAACTGACTCAGGGTCCCATTAAGGTGCTAAAAGAGCCATTAACTGCCCCATTGAAGGATCCAGATCTCAGGGGGATGTGCAACTGCCACAATGGCCAAAGCTATCAATAAGAACTAGTGCTTTTGGTTGTAATTCCAGAAGTGAAATGGAGACCTAAAAGGAAGTGACACTTTGGAGATTAGACTTAAAGAACTTTGTTTGATCAGTTTGCACTTATGCTATATGTCCTGTGTATAGTGGTTATGTACTTTTTTTAGATAGAGTCAATCTGATGCAGTTAGAAAACATTAATTCAGTGTTTGAACAATGTTGTCAAAGAGTAAGGATTGCATATTTACCCTGGGCTAGTGCCAAAGATGTTGAGATTTGAAAGGTAGATGCTACAGTGCCCTGCATCTTTGTCTTACTAAGCCCTCTACCACACTAGTTTCAAAAGGAGAAGATGAAAATCTACTGGTCAGCCTGGTAGTGAAAGAAAAATATGCACTGAAGTGCAACCTGTGTTCCATCAGTTCCACTAACCTGTTCTCTGCTGATTTAGATGTGTTGCTTCCCCATACAGTGCCTTGTAAACTAACCTCCTAGGTGCAAAGGGAACTCATTAAAGGTAGCCAGTAACTAACTGACAACCAGGCATGTTTTCAGCTTGTCTCTTCTCCAGATCTTGAGGCAGTAAGCAGGAAACTATCCATTTGAGATCTACAGCTCAAAGCCTCTCAAGAATGGGCCAGGGAAGTAGGGTCCACTTTTCTCTTCCTAACCTGTTTTTTCCCAAAGTGTGTGAGCCAACGCAGGCACATTGCTAGAAGCAACCAGAGGCCATAAACGCAATTGCAAAGAGCAAATTTATTATAGTTACCTCACTTCCAGGGGATATCCAAAGCAGCACCTAAGCTCCTGGGCAGAGGCGACACAAGTAGAGATGCAGACACTGCAGAATTCAACCCTGGTAGAAGATCACGGGCCTGCTGCATTTGCCTGTATTTCAAGGTTTCAAGCAGGCACAGCCTTGCACTCTTTCTCACAACAAAGCAGGAATCTCAGGCATAATGATAAGGTGCCTTAAGAGTTTCTCACAGGCCTATGTTTTTTAACACAGAGGTTCTACCTGTCAAGCACAGAAGGTCAGTAAAACAATTAGTGTGATGTATGTGCTTTTTCTACATCCCAGGTGCAGTTGCTTGAGCGTATTTACAATGAGCCTTCTTGCCATTCTTGCACAATTCCCATACACAAAGCATACCAGACCTGCTGTTTCCATCAGTCAGGAGAATCCTCTTTTTTTTTTGAAAGTCTGCCTCTATGCAATAAAGTCAATGTCTGGGGTATTTCCCACAGAAGGAAGAAACTTGTTTTCTAACTCTTGATCTGTATCTATGTGATGCCTGAAGAGAGTTTAATGCAAAATGGCCATTAGAGTGCCCAAAATCTGGGTCTTCCTTGTCTCCCTAGAATATTCTAAATACCTGGCTGTGGAGCTAGGTTACTTCTTCCTCACTCTCTTTGTATTTTGAACTCCTTGTTGGGTAACAGCAGAGATTCAGTTGTGAAGATAAAGTGTGTCCCGCTGACAGCAAACAGAAGGAGATGCTCTTGGGACACGTATATTTGTCTCCCATCTGACTGAGGTGATAATCTTGCTTTCTTGATTCTTGGATTAATGCTTTAGCTTTACAGATGTTTTATCAAAGAATCAGGGCAGAGGACAAGTACTGCTGCTGCATTTGGAAAGAAAGCTGAAATAACTGCATTTTATCAGAGCCTGAGCCTACTTGCACATGAAATAAACTAAGAACAAAACCTACCAAATTCGGTTCTCTGGGAGACACAAGCTAGTTTTTAAATTTCACTCAGGTTCAGGTGAGAGAGGTGGAAAAACAGGACTTGGGTAGAAACACTACATCCAAAAGTAATGTGCTTTGTTCACCTAAGCTCATTACCCACTGCCCTACTCAACTCAGTGCCAAGACCCCCATTCTGTAACACGTGCTTAAAACGTGCTATGCAAAAGCTACCTACCACTTACTCAAGCAGCAAATTCATAAAAAACTGTACTTCATTGTCAATAGTTGCTGCGTGCCACTTTGTTTTTCAAAAAGACTAAGATTGTTCTTCTACACTATAGAACATGGATAATCTGTAAGTACAAAGTGTAGTTACTATCCACTGCAGGTATAATTCATCGTGCCATGCATAAAGCAAAAAAGTTGAATAATTATTGATCACACTTTATTTAAGAATCCAAATAGGCCATCTAGGAACTATATATCATAGTGTTTCATTTCTACTAAAAACTCTATACTGTGCTGGAATTTCTAGTGCTGTGTGATTCAATAGTATATGTGAAAGACAGGGCCACATAGATCTCTATCTCAGATAGCTAGACTAGGAAAGTGCTTACCCACCTCTGCTGTTCTACAAAGTCTCACACAGAGTAAAATTCAGCAGGTTTTAGTGATGGCATTGAACCAGCTTGCTCTAGTTATGTGTTGGTCTAAGTGTCAAATTATGAACGAAAACAAAAAGTTCCACATTTGTCATGGTTCTCTGGAGTTAACTACAAACAATTAGTTATGCCCCACAAGTTAATAAGTATTCTAGTAACTGTGGTTTCTGAAAAGTGGTTTCTGTAAATTCTTTGCATTCCTGTTTTTGAAAAGACTGAGTAACTTAGGATTTTGATTGTCATTTCACATTTTTGACAGTTTAAATGCTCGTCATGAGTTTACTTCCCTGAAGTAGGTACACCAAATACCATGTTTCTGCTGAGCCTGTTGTGAATCAAATTAGTAACCTTCACTTCTTAATCTTCACATGGTCCTTCAATTCTTTTTGTCACAGAGATTATTGAAGTTCAGCCATGAAATTATGTTAACAAGTATACTTTTTTCAGCTTAAAACAAAGATTTTTGGACAATGATTTATTCAGAAAGCAGCCTACTCCTCTGCCCTTTATCCAGTCTCTTTTACGCACAGCACTTATTTCTAAATGGTTTAAAACCAAAGTAACAAGAAAAAGTCCTCAGATTCTTCCTGCAGACACAGATGTAGAGATACGAAAATAAAATCTCACCACTGTACTAAGTACTGAGGTGGTCATAATGCCTCTCTGTTATCAAGTCAGTCACGTTCATATATCACAAAAATCTGCAAACTCAAAGTGTTTGTCAAAACAGTTTTATTAGTTATATCTGCCCATATTGAAGAAAAATAACATAAAATTCTATGAATCTCAGTAGAAAAATGGGTCATTTCTAAAATAACCTTGAGCAGAGAGTCCTATTTGTGTTTGGATGTAAATAAGTTTGATTCAGAAGCCCTTGCCTGGAAAACTCTTATTACTGAAAGAGAACAGAAACTGGCAAGATTTGAGTGATAATTCTGGGTTTCTGTGGATGCAACTGTAGGACAGATTTGGAAGGGAAACAATTTAGCACTGTATGTTTTTCAAAATATGAATGGCAACATGCTGAAAGCAGTCAATTTTTTTTTCTTCCTCTGCACTTGCTTCATGCAGAGTAGAGGAAAGGTGTTGCCACTGGTTAGGAATGCTGTTTTGCAGAGGAATTTTTGCTGATCTGCATGCCCTAGAGAAATCATACTTTTAAACAAAACAAGCATTGCTGAAAAATAGGTAAACTTATTTATCTGGATTCACCGCTGTTGATTTTAGCTAGGTTGGATAAAAAACCCTGCCTTTTACTTGAGGAGGTGTTTGCCATAAATACCAGATGATAAGGTTCCTATGCTACGATCATGCTTTAAAACTGAGATGTTGCTATGCAATTTTCTGTATGAAACAACATGACAACTGTGAGCCTTCACTCTTTGTTTTCACTTAGTCATTAGTAGTGTTAAAGTTAGTAGTGTTAAAAATGCTGCTTTGATACCACTGCAACTCCCAGTCTTTAGCTGAGGGTTGCTTGAGGGTTAGGCTATGATTTAAAGTGTTATGCACTGTTACTGCTTGATTCAGTTTACTCCCAGCTGGCAGAGATCAGCCTTTAGAGTGCTTTGAGGTTCTGAAGTGCTAGCAGAAATTGCTCGTATTCTTGCAAAGCAGCCTACTGAAATGAGAAGCTGCATGGCTTAAGCCTGATTCTGTGATGTTTGGCTTTTATACCTTGGTTTTGGTTCTCAGCCCTTCCATGACACAAGCAAACATGGGTATAGAGGTATCTCGTTCATTTCCGGGACATACCTAAAGTTAACTCTGTGTTTCACTGTAAATTTGCCTGAGTTCAGTTAGCCACAATGAATGATAGATTAAAAATACATATTGTCAGGAAGTAAATGCCTTGACATGTATTTGAACAGTTAGAAAAAAGTTGATACCTGAGACACCTGAGTCTTTGAAAAGAAGGGGGTTCATAGCTGTGTTGCTTTCCCATGGGCCATGAATAGTCTAGACCAGGAGTTTCAAACTCATTTTCACTGGAGGGGGGCACATCAGCCTCGTGGTTGCCTTCAAAGGGCAAAATGCAATTTTAGGACTGGATAAATGTAACTACTCCTACATTTACCCAGTCCTAAAATTACATTCGGCCCTTTGAAGGTAATGGCAAGGCTGATGTGGCCTGCGATGAAAATGAGCTTGACACCTCTGCTCTAGATGGAGTGGTGACCTCGTGGTTAAAAAAAAAAAAAAGGCAACAACAAAGAAATAGTCAATATATGTGGGAATTTCAGAAGATTCTTTCTGTTTTTCTTTTTACTTTCTACTTCCATATTCTGACTCTTTTCCTTTTCTTGACTCTTGTGTTATATCCGCAGTTACTTTCTCAGTACAAATGCAAAAGCTGATGATTTCAAAGAATAATATATTAAATTTCTAATACAAATGTGTATATAACATTTCTGACACATTTGGCTTCCTAGCATAGAAAAAATGACAAAATATACTATTTTAAACTTGAATATGGCAGACATGAGAGACCCAATCTGAAACATAGCCTGTCTTCAGGCACTCTGTCTCTGCAAGTCTGTACCAAAAATGATCTGAAGAGATTTAACTTCCATAAGTACAAAATAGCACTTAACCTCCAGGTTTTTTCCCAGTCTTTTTTTCTAGGATATCAGAAATTACTGATTCTCTTTCCCTCTGCTTTGCACCACTGAGATGTGTACAGGACCAAGTGAGAAATAAACAGTTTGTAAACTTTATAAATATTTATGACATACATGTATACTGGCTGGAGGGCTAGGCCCAAAGAGTTGTGGTGAATGGAGTCAAATCCAGTTGGCAGCCGGTCATGAGTGGTGTTCCCCAGGGCTCAGTATTTGGGCCAGTTCTGTTTAATCTCTTTATCAATGATCTGGATGAAGGGATTGAGTGCACCCTTAGTAAGTTTGCAGATGACACCAAATTGGGTGGGAGTGTTGATCTGCTGGAGGGTAGAAAGGCCATACAGAGGAATCTGGACCAGCTGTATCGTTGGGCTGAGGCCAATTGTATGAGGTATAATAAGGCCACGTGCCGGGTCCTGTACTTGGATCATAACAAGCCCAGGCAGCGCTACTGACTTAGGAAAGAGTGGCTGGAAAGCTCCCTGGCAGAGAGTGATCTGGGCGTGTTGAATGACAGCCAGCTGAATATGACCCAGCAGTGTGCCCAGGTGGCCAAAAAGGCCAACAGCATCTGTGGGGGACTACGGTGGGTCTGTGGATTCCCTGACGGAGGGCATAGGAACAGAAATTAGCCTTGAAGATACGAAGGCCTACCCGTGAGAATGATGGGAGTAAAGGAGTATCCGGAGAAGTTAAGGATGTACCCGTGAGAGAGAAGGAAGTAGAAGAGTAAAATTAGCCAATGAGATGTTACTGCTGTACCTTGTAACCAATAGTGAAGACACACATGAATTGGTAAAACTGTATAAAAATGCACTTGTGGCAATAAATGGCATCTACTACTTTCATCTTGGAAGAACTTGGTCTATGTCGTTTGTCCGTCTCAACCATGACAAGCATCCTGGTTTGTATCAGGAATAGTGTGGCCAACAGGACTAGAGAAGTGATTGTGCCACTGTACTCGGCGCTAGTGAGGCCACTGTGTACACATACACAGGTACGTTGCAAGAAGAGCCAGAAGCCACAAATACATTGCAAAGAACAAATTTTATTTTAGTTACCTCTCTACTGGGGAATCTCCAAAGTCGCACCTAAGCTCCCAGGCAGAGATGACACAAGCGAGGATGCAGGCACTGGTAAGTTCAGCCCTGCTGGAAGATCACTGGGCCTACTGAGCTCGCCTGTATTTCAAGGTTTCAAGCAGGCACAGCCTTGCACTCTTTCTCACAACAAAGCAGAAATCTCAGACTTAGTGATAAGGTGCCTAGAGTTTCTCACAGGCCTATGTTATCTAACACAGAGGTTCTACTCATCAAGCACACAAGGTCAGTAAAACAATTAGTGTGATGTATGTGCTTTTTGTACAGACAGTTGCAAGTCACTTGAGCGGATTTACATTTAAACAACCTCCTCACCAAATCTTCCACTACATTCCCATACAGCTGCACCTTGAATACTATGTTCAGTTTTGGACCCCTCATCATAAGAAGAACATTGAAATACTAGAGTGAGTGCAGAGGAGGGTGACAAAGCTGGTGAGGGGCTTGGAGCACAAGTCTTATGAGGAGCAGTTGAGGGGACTGGGGCTGTTTAGCCATGAGAAAAGTAGGCTGAGGGGAGACCTTATCACTGACTACAACTACCTGAAAGGAAGTTGTAGCATGGAGGGTGTTGGCCTCTTCTCCCAAGTAGCAAGTGATAGGACAAGAAGAAATGGCCTCAAGTTGTGCCAGGGGAGGTTTAGATTGGATATTAGGAAAAAATTCTTCACGGAAAGGGTTGTCAGGCATTGGAACAGGCTGCCCAGGGAAGTGGTAGAGTCATCATCCCTGGAGGTGTTTAAAAGGTGTTTCGACGAGGTTCTTAGGGACATGGTTTAGTGCTAGAGTTACGTTAGGTTATGGTTGGACTCAATGATCATGAGGGTCTCTTCCAACCGAAACGATTCTCTCATTCTATGATTCGAAGTCATGCAAAAGAAAGACTTTCCCTTGGTTGAGAAAGAACAGGTTAGAGATCATTTACAGAAACTGGACATCCACAAATCCATGAGCCCCGATGGGATGCACCCACAAGTGCTGAGAGAGTTGGCAAATGTTACTGCAAAGCCACTCTCCATCATCTTTGAAAGGTCTTGGAGAACAGGAGAGGTGCTGGAGGACTGGAAGAAAGCCAGTGTCACTCCAGTCTTCAAAAAAGGCAAGAAGGATGACCCAGGAAACTACAGGCTAGTCACCCTCACCTCCATCGCTGAAAAGGTGATGGAACAGCTCATTCTGGATGTCATCTCTAAGCATGTGGAGGAAAAGAAGGTTATCAGGAGTAATCGGCACGGGTTCACCAAAGGGAAATAATGTTTGACAAATCTGATAGCTTCTGTGATGGTATGACTGGCTGGGTAGATGAGGGAAGAGCAGTGAATATCGTCTACTTTGACTTCAGCAAGGCTTTTGAGACCATCTCTCACAACCTCCTCATAGGTGAGCTCAAGAAGTGTGGGCTGGATGAATGCACGGTGAGATGGATCATGAACTGGCTGTATGGGCAGGGCTCAGAAGGTTGTGATCAATGGTGCAAAGTCTGGTTGGAAACCTGCAGTTAGTGGGGTTCCCCAGGGGTCAGTGTTAGGTCCAGTCTTGTTCAACCTGTTCATCAGTGACCTGGATGAAGAGACTGAGTGCACCCTCAGCAAGTTTGCTGGTGATACCACACTGGGTGGAAGGGCTGACACACCAGAAGGCTGTGCTACCATTCAGCGAGGCCTGGACAGGCTGGAGGACTGGGCAGAGAAGAACCTAATGAAGTTTAACAAGGGCAAGTGTAGGGTCTCGCACCTGGGGAGGAATATCCCCCGGCACCAGTAAAGGTTGGGGACGGACTTGCTGTAAAGCAACACTGCAGAAAAGGACTTGGGAGTTCTGGTCGACAACAGGTTGACCATGAGTCAACAATGTGCCCTTATGGCCAAGAAGGTCAATGGTACCTGGGGTGCATTAAGAAGAGCGTGACCAGCAGGTCGAGGGTTATCCTCCTCTACTCTGCCCTGGTGAGGATGCATCTGGAGTACTACGTCCAGATCTGGGCTTCCCAGTTTAAGAAGGATAAGGAATTACTGGAGGGAGTCCAGCGATGGACTATGGAGATGATATGAGGCCTAGAGCACTTTTCTTATGAGGAGAGACTGAGAGAGCTGGGTCTGTTCAGCCTGGAGAAGAGAAGGCTGAGAGGCAATCTCATCAATATTTCTAAATATCTGAAGGGTGGATGTCAAGAGGATGGGACCAGACTACTTTCAGTGGTGCCCAACAATAGGATGAGGGGCAATGGGCACAGGCTGACGCATAGAAGGTTCCATCTGAATATGAGGAGAACCTTTTTTCCTTTGAGGGTGACAGAGCACTGGAACAGGTTGCCCAGAGAGGTTGTGGAGTCTCCTCTGGAGACATTCAAGACCTGCCTAGACACATTCCTGTGCAATCTGCTCTAGGTGTACCTGCTTTAGAAAGTGGGTTGAACTAGATGATCTCCAGAGGTCCCTTCCAACTGCAACCATTCTGTGATTCTGTGAGTTTGCATTATCTGGGCTACTGTAAGAGTTGGTCTGAAGATGGAGCAGTATTTACTTGAAACATAGTCATCAGGAACTGAGAGAACTGAGGCCCTGACAGAAAGAACGCATGGACAATGACTTGGAGAGAGCCCTGAGGAGAAGAACTGTGTTGCACAGGTCTCTCCGACCCGGAGGGCTACTGCTAACAATGGCTGCTGTATGGACTTCGCCTGCTGCCTCAGCCAAGCTAGCCCCTGCTTCCTAAAAGGGATTGTTATGTGGGTCTCTCTGACCCAGGGACAATAGCTGCCATCCAGAAGATGGATTCTCACCTGCAGCCTCAGTCACACCTGTCCGCCACCTCCTCCCTCAAACAAAGGCCAATGAAGAAGAGCATGCCCAGAACCTCACCAAGGGTCCTGAGGTCACTCAATGGACCAGAAAGAGACCCCTGAACTTGAGGCCATGCAAGCACAGATGGGTCCTGGCAAGAGAAGCGAGGACTTTTCAAGCCTGTGCAGTTTAAGCCTGGGTTGCAAAACAAAGGCGGAGTCTGGCCTTGAACGATGGGAGCGACGGGGGGTGAAGAAGCAGAAGAGATGACTCCCAAATGGACATTGTTAAGATCTTCCCACCAGAGGATCCTGAACCACAACAGAGGACCGGCAAAACTCTACAGGACCGGAGACCAGAGGGACACCTTTGGAACTCATCTGGTGGTAAACAAATCCTCATTCCCATCTTCTTATTTTTCTTTCCCTTTTTTCTTTTTTTTTCCTTTCCCTTTTTCTTACTCTCTCGCTATCGCATGCCGCTTTATGGGCAAAATAATTAAGTAACACTGTTTGATTGAATTATAACCCCTCGGCATTTTGGTTGCCATAATTTTGCATTTCAAGATCAAGGTAAACGAACCATCATGAGTCCATCACCGAATGCACCGTGACAGCTACATATAAAGATAATGGTGGCTTAATAGCAGGATAATTTCCTTGTGGAAAATAATTATGACTTTGACCCTCCTGGAGTCAGAATAAAATGCTGCAGGGGTAAGACAACTTATTATTGTTATTTCCTAAATCTTACCGTAACAGATGAAATACCTTATATGCCTTGGGTAAATTTTTCATTCAACAAATTACCATGGCACAGATTTTAGAGATACATACATATTATCCTTTCCAAGACTTCTTTAGCTTTTATGTCATTGCAATTTTTTTTTTCCACTGGATCAAGAATTTAGTAATTTTATTTGTTTGGAATTTCATTTTAGAAGTCTTTACTAAATCCATCAGAACCCAAAACTGTGTTAGAATGATTTAATACCCTTATAAAGTTCCCCTATACTTGCTAACAGTTCTAATTATCACATTAAAAGCACTGCAATGGTAGAAAAAAAATGTAACACATTAAAATCACAGAATCACAGAATCGACTGGGTTGGAAAAGACCTCAGAGATCATCAAGTCCAACCCTTGGTCCAACTTCAGTCCATTTACTAGATCATGGCACTAAGTGCCATGTCCAATCTCAGCTTAAAAACCTCCAGGGACGGTGAGTCCACCACCTCCCTGGGCAGTCCATTCCAATGCTTGATCACTCTCTCCATAAAGAATTTCTTTCTAATATCCAGCCTAAATTTCCCCTGGCAGAGTTTAAACCCATGCCCCCTTGTCCTATTGCTAACTGCCTGGGAGAAGAGACCAATCCCCACCTGGCTATAACTTCCCTTCAGGTAGTTATAGAGACTGATGAGGTCACCTCTAAGCCTCCTCTTCTCCAGACTAAACAACCCCAGCTCCCTCAGCCTCTCCCCATAGGTCTTGTGTTCAAGTCCCTTCACCAGTCTTGTTACTCTTCTCTGGACCTGCTCCAGCACTTCAATCTCTTTCCTGAGGGGAAGACATTTCCTGAGGGGCCCAGAACTGAACACAATACTCCAGGTGTGGCCTCACCAATGCAGAGTACAGGGGAAGGATCACTTCCCTTGTCCTGCTGACCATGCTCTTTTTGATACAGGACAGGATACCATTGGCCTTCTTGGCCACCTGGGCACACTGTTGGTTCATGTTGAGCTTCCTGTCAATTAGTACCCCCAGGTCCCTTTCTGCCTGACTGCTCTCCAGCCACTCTGTGCCCAGCTTGTAGCGCTGCAGGGGGTTGTTGTGGCCAAAGTGCAGGACCTGGCACTTGGCCTCGTTGAATTTCATCCCATTGGAATCGGTCCATTTTTCCAGTCTATCCAGATCCCTCTGCAGAGCCCTCCTGCCTTCCAGCAGGTCGACACTCCCTCCCAACTTTGCTGATGATGGTCTCAATCCCTTCATCTAAATCATCAATAAAGCTGTTAAACAGGACTGGACCCAACACTGACCCCTGGGGGACACCACTAGTGACTGGCCACCAGCTAGATGCAGCCCCATTCACCAGCACTCTCTGGGCCCAGCCCTCCAGCCAGTTCTTAACCCAGCAGAGAGTACACTTGTCCAAGCCATGGGCTACCAGCTTTTGCAGGAGTATATTATGGGAGACAGTGTCAAAGGCTTTGTTGAAGTCTAGATAGACCATGTCTACAGCTTTCCCCTCATCCACCAGGGGGTCACCTGATCATAAAAGGAGATCAGGTTGGTCAGACAGGACCTGCCCCTCCTAAACCCATGCTGGCTGGGTCTGATCCCTTGTCCATCCTGAAGGTGCTTTGAAAACTGGAAAACATTCTTTTTGAAAGGGGAAAGTGTGGCTGTTGAAAGAACCTTTTAAATTCCTATTTAAGAAGCTATTTAATCTCTTTTTGTTCAGTTGTTGATTGCATTATTGGAAATAACTGCTTATTTTTGTTTTAAAGGGATGGTTAAAACAGATTACTCACTTTAGCATCTCATAAGCTTACTTCAGAATATATTGTGTTGTATACCTACAATGTTAGAAGGACTTTAAAATCACTAAATAAAGTAATTAATTTTGAATAGGTTGGAATAATGATTTCCTGAGTAACTGTATGCAATCATATGCATTATGATAGTATTAAAAAACAGACTCATGTTATAGGTTACATGTGAAGTCCTCTTTGAGTGGATATCTTTTTTATATTTCTTTATATTCAGTTGCCTCATGGGTGACCTCAGGCCTGACATACCTCATAAAACCCAGTCTTTATAATGAACATAGAATTATTAATTTTTGCCTTCTGTTTTCTGTGACATTCATTGCAGTAATACAAGAGTGTTTTGTAAATGAATTAATTGCTTACTGCAACAGTTCTGTGAGGGAAATAGAGTTTATTCGGGAAGAACAGGAGTTTCAACTTCTAGAGACACACTGATTTGGTGAGTTTTGATGAAGATGCAACAGGCAAATTTTTCAAAGTGCTTGGGAAGGCTTATTTAAAATTTTCCAGTGGATTTTTCCAATTAAATTCCTTTTTAACAGTATTGATTGAAATTAAACTTTGTCTTTGGGAAAGAAAAAAAAAAAAAGACTATCCTGACATTTCTCCAGGGTATTCTGATTCAGTTTTTAATTTTGCAATTACTTTGTTTCGAGGTATCTTTTTAAAGTTGTATTTGAATTGTTTTTAAATACCTTCATGGTATTAAAGCATAGTAATAAAGCAAAGTATAGATTTTTATAGTTTAAGTAACACAAAGCAGTCAAGGAGCAGAAAGCTCCATATTTACATTTTAATTGTTGCATGGGAATTTCTGTTCTTTTCCTTCTGCATGGTTGCAGTTCTTGCCCAGCTCTAAGAGTTTTAATTAGACAGCTTTAGTGACTGCTTGCTTTCTGTCTAGCACACTTTTTCGCAGTCCACTTATCATTCAGTAAACATTTTCCAGCTTCTGTTACAGTTCCAAGACACCTATGTGATTGTCTCATTCCCCACCCAAATCCAATTAATTCCTGGATTATTGTCTTGCAGTGCATTGAATGGGGCTGAGTCTTTTTGAAAAGACCGGATATGTAAGATTTTTGGGACTGCCAAAAAGGGAAGGGTTGTGAAGCAGTGGAACAGGCTGCCCAGGGAAGTGGTTGAGTCACCATTCCTGGAGGTGTTTAAAAGATGTATATATGAGGTTCTTAGGGACATGGTTCAGTGCTAGAGTTAGGTTATGGTTGGACTCAATGTTCTTAAAAGTCTCTTCCAAACAAAGTGATTCTATGATTCTATGTTGAATACATCCTTAAAGATCACAGTAAAGCACACGCATACTGACAGAGGCAAGCTAAGGTTACCAGGGAAATCTCAACTTAGATATTTCCTAAATTTGGGATGCTTAACTATGCAACCATACTGCTCTTCTGTACAGGTTGCATTGTAGAAAACCAACACAACCTGCACCTGCCATGAAAACCTTGCTTTCTCCCTTTTCAACCTCCATCTCAATGGCTTCTTGTTGAGCTACTTTGCCCATTGTCACGCTCCACAATACAGTCTTCACTCACTTGAATTCATATGGTAACTAAAACCAGTAGGGTACTGAGTGTGGGTGGCACAGGGTTGGTAGCAGAGGGCTGCAGGGGTGGTGTCAGTGAGAGGAGGCTGCAGCTGCTCTGTGCCAAAACCAGCTGATTCCAGCCGGCTCCACACCACAAGACACAACTGAGCCCACCAGCCGTGCTGGTGGTGCCTCTGGGAAAAGGTACTTAAGAAAGGGTAGAAAATGCTATATAGGCAAAGGAGGAGGAAAAATAGAGTGAGAAACAGCAGAAGGAACACAGAGGTCAGAGGAGGAAGAAATGTGTTTTCCCCTAGTGTTTTAATGTTTGCTTCATTACTCTTTTTGTTTCCCAATACCCAAATCAGTAATTAACTATTTATATTAATTGGCAATAAATTAAATTACCCAAAGTGGGGTCTATTTTGCCCATGACAGCAATTGGCAAAGTGATCTCCTTGCCTGCATCTTGACCCACAAGCTTTTTCCTATTCTTTCTGTTTTCTTTCCTGTCCTGCTGTGAGGAAGGAAGGGGGAAGCTAGCTGCCAGCCAGGGCCAACCTACCACAAGCATGTTACCTTTTATGTGAATGAACCACTAGCAGGGAAGAAATGTACTCCTTACACAAAGGATTTGCTACAGCTGTTTGGTCTCAACCCAATTGTAAGGTTTCACACCAATTATTTGACAGAATTATTAACAGAGAGTGGGAGATTTTGGGCTTGCCTGCAGGTGCCAGTGCAGTTTACGCCCAATGGAGTCTCAATTCCCCTGTCCTTGTCTCCTATGGCCTGTAGCATTTTTGACCTAGTACTTCTCTTCTTGCCTGACATCCTGTTTTTCCTTCTTTCCAATAGTTTCTGCACATATTCATTGCACCTGCCACACTTACTTCCATGTTTTTGCTCTGACCCACTTTCTACTCTTCTCCTTCCTGTTTCTGGTGTCTCATCTCCATTCTTCCTGTGCTCCTGCTCTTCTCGCTTCACTCCAGTTTGGCTCTTCATGCCCCTTGCTATGCAGATTCAGCAGCAAAGGCAATGAAAGAACAGGAAAGACAACCTGCAACAATTTTTGGAATTTTAAAAAGCAATGTCAGTAAAAGCCTCTCTCAGGCTTTGTGACTCTCTTATACATGGGTGAATAGCAGACAAATGATGATTTATCTGTCATACACAAAGATGTTTCTAATGGTCTGTATGAACTAAGAGAGGTCTATCATCAAACTTGGCTAGATTCTCATAGAGATGGTAAAATCACATCCCTGACAGCAAGGTGATCCTTCCATCAAATTTTGGTTCTGGTTCTAAAGCATAAAAACACAAGATATTTGTATTGAATGGCTCTGAGAATTTTATAGTGAATGAACAGTGTATTTACTCTGATGTTATTCTTGGAAATGGCTGAATTGTTTTGGTTGAAAATTCCACAAATTAAAAAAAAAAGGGGAGGGAGGGGCATAATAAAATAGCCACAACAATAACAACAGAAAAAAAACCCAAACCAAAATAAAACATATGGGTGATCATAACCTCATCTAAATTCTCATCATAGAAAACTTTGGTCTGAATGGGTGAAATTGTGCATAATTATAAGCAGCCCAACATGGAAAGTGTCCACTACCACATTTTGATCTCATATGAAGAGTGGATCACACTTTCAATACATGTCCTTAACTTTGATATACTTCTTAAATTGTTTGTGTTGGCAAAGCCTAGTGTCGAGGGTTAGGATTGCGGGGTGACAATCAAACCCTGGCAGATGTATTGTTAACCTCCTCTCCCCCCCACTTTCCCCTTTTGCCCCTCCCTCTCCCCCCTTCCCACTCAGGACAGGCGATCGGGAGGGAAAGAAGGACAGAGAGAGAAGAGTTGGAAAAGTTAAAGATGTTTTACTAATGCTACTAATAAGAATAGAGAAAATAATAAAAAATATACAAAACCAATCTTGTAAGTCTCAGCAACTGCAGAGCCAGCACCCAAAGTCCTGGATTAGACTCTGTAGCCAACCGGAGCTGGATTCAGTCTCTCACTAGGCTTCAGTTCGCAGGGACGACCAGCAAGGTCCTCTCCTAATGTCAGCCATGAGGAAAAAGGGAAAAGGCAAAGGGAAAAAGGGGCCAGATCCTCGTGATCACCCACTATATATGAAGTATTCACGTGAATGGAATGTTATACACCGTTGGTCAGTCTCTCGGACATCAGTTTCTCGTTGCCCCTCTCGCGAGATGTCCATCCGTGCTTATCAATAAGTTTGCATTCCATTGCTAGGTTTAACCAAAACATGTGTCGGGTTCTCCAGGAAAATGCAGCTAATATGAAGGCTTTAGCTGACAGGCAAATTCACTAAAAGAGAAACTTGTTTTTAACAAAACCAGGACATTCCACCCCTTATAATATGACATTCACTGAATACTTAAACCTTATCAATACAATCTATCAATACAATCTAATTAATCACTACTACTATATATATATATATACATATGTACATATATACACAGGAGTAATTAATCAGTGGACCATCCTTCGAAAAGTTCATTAAGTTCATTTTGTCACAACAGTCTCCCAGGGCAGGAAAAATGGTCCAAGTGCATCTCATGACCACTGTTTGTGGGTTAAGGACACCAACTTCGAAGAAGGTGTCGGGCGCCACTCGAAGAAGCTAGCTCTAGTTTCATCACCATTGTCTTGATCTGAAAGACACTTATTAAACATTGTTAGTGCAGCAATTCACATCATACAGTTCAGCATTGCATATTTTCACCTAAAATCAAATCCCCTTGAGGTACACACCGAACTTCTCCATCCTTAAGCATCACCCACCAGGTGCTGCCAGGTCCCTGGGCAAAAACAATCCCACGAATAGGTTTGCCTTTGCCTGAGGCAGGAGTAACCCATACTGCCTTTCCTAAGATATTTTTCATGTGTACTACAGGGACTTTATCTCCTTCTACAGTCCGTAGAATTTCTGATTGGGCAGGCCCGGCTCGATTGGTTGATCCCCTAGTGTTGACCAACCAAGTGGCTTTTGCTAAATGTGAATCCCAGTTTTTAAAGGTTCCGCCACCAAATGCCTTTAGTGTAGTTTTTAACAAACCATTGTACCTTTCAATTTTCCCAGAGGCTGGTGCATGATATGGAATATGATATACCCACTCAATACCATGTTCTTTGGCCCAATTGTCTATAATACTGTTTTTGAAATGAGTACCATTGTCTGATTCAATTCTTTCTGGCGTACCGTGCCGCCAAAGGACTTGCTTCTCAAGGCCCAAGATAGTATTTCGGGCTGTAGCATGAGGTACGGCATATGTTTCCAACCATCCAGTGGTTGCTTCCACCATTGTAAGTACATAGTGCTTACCTTGACGTGTTTGTGGAAGTGTAATATAATCAATCTGCCAAGCTTCTCCATACTTATACTTTAACCATCGCCCCCCATACCATACAGGTTTTAACCGTTTTGCTTGTTTGATTTCGGCGCAAGTTTCACATTCATGAATAACCTGTGAAACAGTGTCCATAGTTAAATCCACCCCTCGATCACGAGCCCATTTGTATGTTGCATCTCTACCTTGATGCCCTGAAGCATCATGGGCCCACTGAGCTAGGAAAAGTTCACCTTTATGTTGCCAGTCCAAGTCCACCTCAGCTACTTTGATCTTAGCAGCTTGATCCGCTTGTTGGTTGTTTAGATGTTCCTCGGTGGCTCGACTTTTAGGCACATGAGCATCTACGTGACGAACTTTCACAGGCAGGCTCTCTAGCCGAGCAGCAATGTCTTGCCACAGTGTGGCAGCCCAAATGGGTTTACCTCTGCGCTGCCAGTTGCTTTTCTTCCATTGCTGTAGCCACCCCCACAAGGCATTTGCTACCATCCATGAGTCAGTATAGAGATAAAGTATTGGCCACTTCTCTCGTTCAGCAATGTCCAAAGCCAGCTGGATGGCTTTCACTTCTGCAAACTGACTGGATTCACCTTGTCCTTCAGTGGCTTCTGTAACTTGTCGTGTGGGACTCCACACAGCAGCTTTCCACCTTCGATGTTTTCCTACAAGACGACAGGATCCATCTGTGAACAGTGCATACTGCTTATCAGTCTCTGAAAGCGTATTATATGGTGGTGCTTCTTCAGCACGTTTTACTTCCTCCTCATCTGGAGACATCCCAAAGTCTTTGCTTTCTGGCCAGTCTGTAATCACTTCTAATATCCCTGGACGGTTGGGACTTCCAATTCGAGCTCGTTGTGTGATCAGTGCAATCCATTTACTCCATGTAACTTCGGTTGCATGATGTGGAGAGGGAACCGTCCCTTTGAACATCCAGCTCAGCACCGGCAGTCGAGGTGCCAGGAGGAGCTGTGCTTCAGTGCCGATCACTTCTGAAGCAGCTCGAACTCCTTCATATGCTGCTAGTATCTCCTTTTCAGTTGGAGTATAGTTGGCCTCAGATCCTTTGTATCCTCGACTCCAAAAACCTAAGGGTCGACCTCGGGTTTCTCCTAGTGCTTTCTGCCAGAGGCTCCAGGAAAGTCCATTATCTCCGGCTGCGGTGTAGAGCACATTTTTAACATCTAGTCCAGTTCGAACTGGTCCAAGGGCCACCGCATGAGTTATCTCACGCTTAATTTGTTCAAAGGCTTGTCGTTGTTCAGGGCCCCACTCAAATTGGTTCTTTTTACGAGTCACTCGATAGAGAGGGCTCACAATGTGGCTGTAGTCAGGAATATGCATTCTCCAAAAACCTACAACGCCCAAGAAAGTCTGTGTCTCCTTCTTATTAGTAGGTGGAGACATTGCTGCAATTTTGTTGATCACATCCATTGGGATCTGACGACGGCCATCTTGCCATTTTATTCCTAAAAACTGGATCTCTCGTGCAGGTCCCTTGACCTTGCTTCGTTTTATGGCAAAACCAGCATCCAAAAGAATATGAATTATTCTCTCACCTTTCTCGAAGACTTCTTTTGCTGTGTCGCCCCATACGATGATGTCATCAATATATTGCAAGTGTTCTGGAGCTTCACCTTGCTCCAGCGTGGTCTGGATCAGTCCATGGCAGATGGTAGGACTGTGTTTCCACCCCTGGGGCAAGCGATTCCATGTATACTGGATGCCCCTCCAGGTGAAAGCAAACTGCGGCCTGCACTCTGCTGCTACAGGAATAGAGAAAAATGCATTAGTAATGTCAATTGTAGCATACCACTTGGCTGCCTTTGACTCCAGTTCAAATTGCAGCTCTAGCATGTCAGGCACAGCAGCACTCAGTGGTGGTGTAACTTCATTCAGGCCACGATAGTCTACAGTTAGTCTCCACTCATCACTAGACTTACGCACTGGCCAGATTGGGCTGTTAAAAGGTGAGCGAGTCTTACTGATCACACCCTGGCTTTCCAATTGACGGATCAGCTTCTGGATAGGAATCAAAGAGTCTCGATTGGTGCGATATTGCCGGCGATGCACTGTCATGGTAGCAATTGGCACCTGCTGATCGTCAACCCTCAGCAGTCCCACAACAGAAGGGTCATCTGAAAGACCAGGCAAATCAGACAGCTGTTCAATTTTCTCAGTGTCCACAGCTGCTATACCAAATGCCCACCTATACCCTTTTGGGTCCTTAAAATACCCTCTCCTGAGGTAGTCTATACCAAGGATGCACGGAGCATCTGGACCAGTCACAATGGGATGCTTTTGCCAGTTTTTTCCAGTTAGGCTCATTTCAGCCTCTACAACAGTCAGTTCCTGGGATCCCCCAGTCACTCCAACAATATTGATGGATTGCGTTCCTTTATAATTAGAAGGAATTATTGTGCACTGAGCACCAGTGTCCACTAAAGCTTTGTACTCCTGGGGTTGTGTTGTACCAGGCCATAGTATTTGTACAGTCCAATAAACTCTGTTATCCCTTTCCTCCACCTGGTTGGAGGCAGGGCACCTCTAATTCCTGTTTTGCACAGTCTCTGGGTGTGAATTAGAGGTTCCTTCAAGAGCATCAGAATCTCTTCTGCTCCTTTTGTAAACTGGAGCAGCCACCTTCCTAGGAGTTTTTCCTTTTATCTCACGTACTCGTTCTTGAAGTTCTGAGGTAGGCCTTCCATGCCACTTATTCATATTTTCTCCCTGCTCATGTAGGAAGAACCACAGTGAACCTCTTTTTGTGGGCTGTCTCTGCCCTCTCTCCCGAGATTGGAAACGCCTTCTCCTAACAGCTGAAACATAGGTTTGTGCAGGTCGTGAACGGTACGAGTCTTCTCTGAGCTCTTTGATTTCTTGCAACAGCTTTTCAAACCGGTCATCAGATTTTTCACACAGTTTCTCCACAGCGGAGACACAAGCCCGTAGAGAACCAGCAAGGCTGTCCTCAAAGTACCGGAGCTGCTCAATCACTTCATTAATTTCTTGTATACCTCTAGCCGACCAGACCATTCCTGCCAATGACTTAGCATATGCAGGTGGTGCACTTTGTACAAATCTGCGCCACATAGATTTTGTACAATTGATTCTATCTGGGTCTGTCCCCTCTTGGCTGTTTGGTCCTAGATAGATGATCTCTCGCACAGCTAATTCTCTCAGGAACTGGATACCTCTCTCCATAGTATTCCATTTCCCTAACTTGGATATACAATCTTCCTTGTAGGGAAATCTGACTTTCATAGCTGCCAGGAGTCGGGTCCAGAGAGTAGCGGCATTAGACTCTCTTGAAATTGCCCTATCAATGGTGGAATCTTTTGACAGAGATCCCAGCTGCCTGGCTTCACCACCTTCTAATTCAATTGTTTCTGCCCCATTGTCCCAGCATCGCAGCAGCCAGGTTAAAATATTCTCGCCTTCACGACGACTAAAGTCTTTTCGCAGATCTCTCAGCTCACCTGGAGAAAAGGACCGAGTGGTGGTCACTTCATCTCCACCCTGTCCTGATGATGTCTCTTGGGTTGATGTTGGCCCTGTGCCATCACCTGCTGCACGGGTAGTCTTTCTAGTGACTTTCTTACAACCAGCAACTGATGCTGATATGAGTTCACCATCATTTGATTCATTTTCAGAGTCTGAATGACTGTCACAGTGATTGCTGTGGTTACAGCAGCAACAGTGCCCAGTGTGTGAAGACGGGGGGGCTGCCTTGTTAGCCTTTGAGGCTGGAGAGGTAACGTTATCTGCAGCGACCTTGGCAGAGGAGCTCTGCGGAGGAGCTGGAGCTTCAGCCTGTGAAGCCGCGGTTGGGGGGGCAGTGGCTGCAGCGGCAGCTTTGGCTGTTTTGCCTTTTCTCGAGCGGCTAGGAGTGCTTTTTGCTAAAGCTTCCGAAGACACACCGCAAATCTCAGGACTAAGAAGAGACGCAAACCTCCTATTGAACCTCATTTCTCTTAACAGTAACACAAACTGACACACATTCAGCAAACCAGATAACACCATCACAGTTCTATCAAAGCTCCAAGGATATTCAAAGTTCTCTAAAACATTTGCAAACTGTCCCAGCGAAATCACAAAAGTATTGTTAGTCAGCCTTTCTAAAGATTCGCTTGACCAATTAGCAAATATAGAGCCATTCTGCTCTTTAATCTCTCCTGGAGGTTTTTCAAGGTAAAGCAGAAGCGAGTAGAAATTCATTAGCGGCTGCAATATAATGAAATAAACCAGCGCCAAACCACACAGGATTATCATCACGACTAAATAATATCCGAATCAAACAGACGCGCGAGTATCACAACTCTATGAGTTGGCACCGTGCCAAGAAAATTGAAAGGTACGTCAGAGCAGTAGAAAAGCCAAAAATCTCCAAATTTACCCCTTTCTCTGGCCCCACGTTGGGCGCCAATTATCTGTCGAGGGTTAGGATTGCGGGGTGACAATCAAACCCTGGCAGATGTATTGTTAACCTCCTCTCCCCCCCACTTTCCCCTTTTGCCCCTCCCTCTCCCCCCTTCCCACTCAGGACAGGCGATCGGGAGGGAAAGAAGGACAGAGAGAGAAGAGTTGGAAAAGTTAAAGATGTTTTACTAATGCTACTAATAAGAATAGAGAAAATAATAAAAAATATACAAAACCAATCTTGTAAGTCTCAGCAACTGCAGAGCCAGCACCCAAAGTCCTGGATTAGACTCTGTAGCCAACCGGAGCTGGATTCAGTCTCTCACTAGGCTTCAGTTCGCAGGGACGACCAGCAAGGTCCTCTCCTAATGTCAGCCATGAGGAAAAAGGGAAAAGGCAAAGGGAAAAAGGGGCCAGATCCTCGTGATCACCCACTATATATGAAGTATTCACGTGAATGGAATGTTATACACCGTTGGTCAGTCTCTCGGACATCAGTTTCTCGTTGCCCCTCTCGCGAGATGTCCATCCGTGCTTATCAATAAGTTTGCATTCCATTGCTAGGTTTAACCAAAACATGTGTCGGGTTCTCCAGGAAAATGCAGCTAATATGAAGGCTTTAGCTGACAGGCAAATTCACTAAAAGAGAAACTTGTTTTTAACAAAACCAGGACACCTAGGCTGAGACAGCGATTCATACAGGCAGCTTTTCTATTAATGTGTATGACTATATCAATCTGAATATTTTTACCGTATCTCTGAGGTCTGGGAATCAGTGCATCCCCTATCATACTCATTAGTTACAACAGAGAAAAGCTATCATTGGAGCAGTATAATCTCTCTACACTTAATAAATGAAGACGTTTGCTTAAGCACTTGAACTTTATTACATTGTTGCCATAAGCAGGATAAAAAAATGAAATGTCACATGCAAAGACAATTTGGAACATAAAAAACCAATATTTAGAAAGAGTTGCTTAGAAAAGAGAGTAAGACATTGAGAAGGTGCAAATTTGTTCTGCTGAATTATGAAATTAACTATAGAAAATTGCGTTTATATATAAAAATCTTATATTATTTCAGAATACTTTTAAAATTCTTGTTATTAATCTCATTTTGAAGCTCTTGTTCATTTTTGCCTGGGAGAAAAAACTTGTTTCCTTAATGCATTTGACAGCCTGTGTGTATTTCCAGAATCTAGAATGATCTCCTTGGCTAGGAAGCCATCTAGCACTTGCCCTTAATCTTTTCCACAATTCATATTGGCCAAATGAGCAACAATTTCTAATAGTTTCACATCTAGTTGCCTCAAATTAGCTCCCTACACAAAATTAACCTGGTTTCAGATTTCTAAGTGGCCTTTAAGCATCCTTTGTAGGTGTTTAGGAATCTGACTTTAAGTATATCCTTTTTAAAGTATTGATCGTTACTTTCAATCTGAAACATAAAAATGAAATGTTTGAATTGTAAACATGCAGTATTTGGATAAGTTGAGAGTTTCCTACATCCCTGTTAAGTGGAGTTTTTCTTTTAAACTGGCAGTTACCAATATAAATAGCACTGAAATTTTGGCAGTAAGTGAATCTAATATCTATTTGTCAACTTCAGCTCCCAAAACTATACTTTAAAATACTTATTTTTAGAACTAACTGTCCTAATATGAAACTGCCAAGCAGGCAAATACAACAAAGACTAAAAGCTGAAAAATATATGCTTCAGGTAATATTTTCAGCAAACTATGCTAATGATCACAGCATAGTACTAGATTTTGATCTAGAATCTACTGAGTTAGTACTTACTGTTATCTCATGCCATGCATAAAGCCTGGGCAAAGATACACAAGATCTGGAGACCAAGCATCCCTCTTGACAGGAACAAGTTTCCAGTGGAGATAAGGTAAATGGAGAATTCAATTATTTTTAGATAACCATCCTCTCACAGAAGTGTTTATATCATAGTGAGAATGATGGTTACAACAAGTAATTTCCTTCCTGCTCTGTCTCCCCATGGAAATATATAACTCAGTTTTGAATATGGTAGGACACAGATATAATCAACCAAAAATAAGAATAATAGAATAAAGAAAACGAAATCCCTGTGTCATATAGTTTAATTTGAAAATGGGAAGTAGGCCACAAAGGACGTCATTTTTGCTATTAAGATCTTAGGGAGAAAAAAAAAAGTAAAGCAATACTTTGAAAAAAACAAACAAACAAAACAACAAAAAGCCAACAGCAACAAAAAAACCCTACCTGCTTTCTAATTCTGTTAGACCGAACAAGTAAAAATTAGCTTTTAAATATTTTACTTTATGTATAAAGTATATACACCAAAAGTTGAATACATCTTCTTAAGCATGTAATATCTTCCTAGCTTTAGAGTCATGACATTTTGAGTTTGAAAGAAGATTACCCTAGTTATTAATGGGAAAGAGAACAGAACAGACTGAAACTCAGAATATTCATCCTATGTACATGTACAATGAGGACTTAGTTTTTACTATTTCTATGAGCAAGAATGCTTGAACAAACAAAACCATAGTGTGTACATACCATGGCACCATTTTTAGGGCTCCCACACAATGGTTGATTTCTCAGAGAAAATCACAGCTTTTCCCCAAACACTCTGCCGGTTCTATTTAGGAATTGTGAGGTCTGGGATGAGGGCAGGCAGAGCTTACAAAAACCTTGGGGGCTGACTAAAGATGTTTTGGCCTCAGTTATTGCCATGGATCTTTGGAGAGTTTGACAAATCAGGGCAATCACTGAATCTTATATTTGTTCCCCACTTTCCTGTTGTTTTTCAGAGAGGCTCTGGCTAAACATTTGCTGAGGATAAGTTCTCTCCACAAACTTCACAGCCTATACAAACACTGTCAGCTAAGGCCTTGACATTTAAGGAAGGGATGCTGTGTAGCCAACTGACGACATCTAAACCTGCCCTGGGAATTCTACCACACCCCGGAGCCTGGAAAAAAATGTAGCATTTCTCAGGTTGCAGGTGTAAATTTGGTTTATTTTATCAAGCTAAAGCTTAAAACATAGAATCATAGACTCATTTCAGTTGGAAAAGACCCTCAGGATTATCAAGTCCAACCATAACCTAACTTTAGCACTAAACCATGTCCCTAAGAACCTCATCTAAATGCGTTTTAAACACCTCCAGAGATGGTGATTCCACCACTTCCCTGGGCAGACTT
The DNA here is from genome assembly GCF_037038585.1 of Patagioenas fasciata. Lineage (NCBI taxonomy): Eukaryota > Metazoa > Chordata > Aves > Columbiformes > Columbidae > Patagioenas > Patagioenas fasciata. The sequence goes on from NC_092559.1 coordinate 38,978,512, forward strand.
TTCCGATGCCTGACAATCCTTTCCATGAAGACTTTTTTCCTAATGTCCAATCTAAACCTCCCCTGGCACAACTTGAGGCCATTTCCTTTTGTTCTATCACTTACTACTTGGGAGAAGAGGCCAACACCCTCCATGCTACAACCTCCTTTCAGGTAGTTGTACAGAGTGATAAGGTCTTACCTCAGCCTACTTTTCTCATGGCTGAACAGCCCCAGTCCCCTCAACTGCTCCTCATAAGACTTGTGCTCCAGGCCCCTCACCAGCTTCGTTGCCCTCCTCTTCACTCTCTCTAGTACTTCAATGACCTTCTTATGATGAGGGGCCCAAAACTGAACACAGTATTCAAGGTGCGGTCTCACAAGTGCCGAGTACAGGGGACAATCACTTCTCTAGTCCTGCTGGCCACACTATTCCTGATAAAAGCCAGGATGCTGTTGGCCTTTTTGGCCACCTGGGCACACTGCTGGGTCATATTCAGCTGACTGTCATTCAACACGCCCAGATCACTCTCTGCCAGGTAGCTTTCCAGCCACTCTTCTCTGAGCCTGTAGTGTTGCCTGGGCTTGTTATGACCCAAGTGCAGGACCCGGCATTTGGTCTTGTTAAACTTCATACAGTTGGCCTCAGTCCAACGATCCAGCTGGTCCAGAACCCTCTGTATGGCCATCCTACCCTCCAGCAGATCAACACTCCCACCCAATTTGGTGTCATCTGCAAACTTACTCAATACCTTCATCCAGATCATTGATAAAGAGATTAAACAGAACTGGCCCCAGTACTGAGCCCTGGGAGACACCACTCATGACCGGCTGCCAACTGGATTTGGCTCCATTGACCACAACTCTTTGGGCCTGGCCCTCCAGCCAGTTCTTTATTCATTGCAGAATATACCCATCCAGGCCACGAGCTGCCAACTTCTCCAGGAGAATGCTGTGGGATACAGTGTCAAAGGCCTTACAGAAGTCTGAGTACACAACATTCACAGCCTTTCCCTCATCTACTAGTTGGGTCACCTTGTCATAGAAGGAGATCAGGTTGGTCAAACAGGACCTGCCTTTCATAAACCCATGTTGACTGGACCTGATAATACGGTTCTCTTGAATGTGCCATGTGATATCACTCAGTATCATCTGCTCCATGACCTCACCCAGCACTGAGGTAAGACTGACAGGTCTGTAGTTCCCCAGATCGTCCTTCCGGCCCTTCTTGTAGATGGGTGTCACGTTTGCCAACTTCCAGTCAACCAGGACTTCCCCAGTTAGCTAAGATTGCTGACCGAAAATGGAAAGTGGTTTAGTGATCACCTCCACCAGCTCCCTCAGACCCTTTGGATGGATCCCATCTGACCCAATAGACTTGTGCATGTCCAAGTGGTGTAGCAGGTTTCTAACCATTTCCCCTTGGATTAATGGGGCTTCATTCTGCTCCCCATCCCTTTCTTCTGTCTCAGGGGGCTGGGTACCTGGAGCACAACTGTTCTGACTATTAAAGACTGAGGCAAAGAAGGCATTTAATACCTTAGCCTTTCCCTCATCTTCTGTCACTATATTTCCCTCTGCATCCATCAGGGGATGGAGATTCTCCTTAACCCTCCTCTTGTTGCTAATATATTTATAGAAACATTTCTTATTGCCTTTCACAGCAGTAGCCAGGTTCAGCTCTAGTTCATCTTTGGCCCTCCTATTTTTCTCCCTGCACAACCTCACAGAATTCTTGTATTCCTCTTGAGTGGCCTGCCCCTCCTTCCAAAGGTTATAAATTCTCTTTTTATTCCTATGTTCCAGACACAGCTCTCTATTCAGCCAGGCCGGCCTTCTTCCTTGCTGGCTTGCCTTCCGGCACATGGGGATGGTCTGCTCCTGAACCTCTAAGATTACCTTCTTGAAGAGAGACCAGCCTTCCTGGACTCCTTTGTCCTTCAGGACTGCCTCCCAAGGGACTCTGCCAACCAGCCTTCTGAAGAGGTCAAAGTCTGCCCTTCAGAAGTCCAAAGTGGCAGTTCTGCTGACCACCCTCCTAACTTCTCCAAGGATAGTGAACTCAATCATTTCATGATCACTATACCCAAGGCAATCTCCAACTGACACATTTCCCATGAGTCCTTTTCTGTTAACAAAAAACAGATCCATTGGGGTTCCATCCCTGGTAGGCTCACTAACCAGCTGTGTCAGGAAGTTGTCTTCCATGCACTGAAGGAACCTCCTAGACTGCTTCCTCTCTGCTGCGTTGTATTTCCAGCAGACATCTGGTAGGTTGAAGTCCCCCATAAGAACAAGGGCTAGTGATCAGGAGACTTCTCCCAGCTGCCTGCAAAATATTTCATCTGCCTCTTCATCCTGGTTGGGTGGTCTGTAACAGACCCCAACCAGGATGTCCGCCTTGTTGCCCTTCCCCTTGATTCTCACCCATAGACACTCAACCCTATAATTACCCTCTTCAAATTCCACACAGTCAAAACCTTTCCTAACACACATGGCTACCCCATCTCTTCTCCTTCCTTGCCTATCCCTTCTGAAGAGTTTATAGCCATCCACTGCAGTGCTCCAGTTATGAGAGTCATCGCACCATGTTTCACAGTTTTTCTGCCTCACAAGGGCTTCCAGTTCCTCCTGCTTGTTGCCCATGCTGCGTGCATTTGTATAGATGCACTTCAGCTGAGCCATTGATTCCAGACCAAAGGGCCCCGTTAGCACTACCCTCAGATGCCAGCCTGTCACCCTTGGATGTGTCTCTGCCACACCTGGTTTCCTCCCCCTTCAAAGCTAGTTTGAAGCCCTCTCAATAGTTCCTGCTAACTCCTGCTCCAGGATCTTTTTCCCTTTTGAGACAGGTCCATCCCATTTGTTGCTAGCAGATCAGGTGCTATGTAAGCCGGCCCATGATTTGGAAACTCTGAACACAGTGAGCGGAATACACCACAGGATGCAGCCATGGAGGTCTAGATTATATTTAGCAGTCCATAGCTGACTATGTGTCACGGTTTGATTGCAGGGGGAAAATAAACTGTGGCAGATGCTTTGTTAACCCCCTCTTCTTCCCCCCAGCCCCCTTAGCCCTCCCTCCCCACTAAATACAGGCGACTGGAAGGCAAAGAAGGACAGAGAGAGAGAGAGTTGGAAAAAATTAAAAGTGTTTTACTAATGCTGCTTAATAAAACAGATAAAATAATACAAAATATACAAAACTGATCTTGAAAATCCTGGCAAAGAACTGCTCCGGCAGCAGCAGCAGGCACCCGGAAGTCCTGGGCTGGTCTCTGCAGCAAACTGGAACTGGATTCAGTCTGTCACTAGGCCTCAGTTCACAGGGACAACTCGCAGGGTCCTTCCCAAATGCCGGCCATAATCAAAGAGCGAAAAAAGGGACGAGATCCTTGTGATCTCCCACTTTTATATAAAGTATCACGTGAATGGGATGGAATATTTAATTGGTCAGTTTTAGTCACCTGTTCAGTTCCCTCCTTCTTGCCCCTCTCACTTACGGGACGTGCATCCTTATTAGTGACCTTGCATTCCATTGCTATGTCTACCAAAACATGTATCCTACTTTAGAAAAGTTCAGTTACTAAGAAGACTTTAGCTGAAAGGAAAATTCACTAAAAGAGAAACTTGTCTTGTTTTTAAAAAAAACAGGACACTATGCCTTCCAGCAAGATCATGACACTGGCTACATAAACACAGCACAGGAAGGGTCTCAAGAGCTCTTCTCCCTGCTGAGGCGATTAGGGACAACGCATACTGGGATGCAGACAGAGATGCATGTACAGTCAGAGATCTTGTTCAGGAAGGAGCGCAGAGCCGGGTCAAGCAGAGAGCTGAGCCAGGCTGAGACCCTCTCTTTATTAGCCACTGACAATTAATAGGATTTACAGATAGGGGCCTGGACTAAGATGTTACATGTTTTTCCAGTAATTGTTATTAAAAACACACCACACTCATGTTATCTTTGTTTCAGTTATGTTCCCACTCATTCACAGACCAGGCCCAAGGACATTCACACATCACATACACTTGGGGGCGGTTATCCGGCCTGAGATACCATTCTTGCAAGTCTGGGCTATAACTTTTTATAATTATGAGAAACTCACTTCAAAATAATCTGTCCAAGGCCCTTTATATATTATTATGTTAGTATTATGCCTTTGACCATCCAGATGGTCATGTTAGTGTTGCTCTTCCTTTATCATACAGGTGGCTGGAACCACACATCTTGCTTTCTCACATTTTACTTTCCAACATTTCCCCCTTTTTGGTTTAAAAATCAGGTTCTCAATGAGCACAGTAAGGACCCGGCTTTGTTCTTCTTTGCATTCTGTATCATTCTCCAGATTATTTGAAGGACTACAAGAAAAAACATCACACAAGCATATCCAGTTCCCACAGAAACCCATATATGCAGATTGAGAGCTGAAAATGAAGTTTTAGGATCTAATCACTTTATGCTATTAGATAATGTTAGCCATTTTGTCTTACAGTCCTAATTCTTACAAACTGTGTAATTATTTTGCAGGGTACTGGCTAAATCCTAAATCAGGCCTTGCACATTAGCTAAGACTGTTATTTTACTTCATATCACTCATAAACACCATAATTCAATTTCAGTGGTGTTGAGGGTTAGATTGCGGGGTGACAATAAAACCCTGGCAGATGTATTTTTAGCCTCCTCTCCCCCCCACTTCCCCATTTTGCCCCTCCCTCTCCCCCCTTCCCAGTAAGGACAGGTGATCGGGAGGGAAAGAAGGACAGAGAGAAGAGAGTTGGAAAAATTAAAAAGGTTTTACTAACGCTACTAATAAGAATAGAGAAAATAATACAAAATATACAAAAGCAATCTTGAAAGTCTCAGCAACTGCAGAGCCAGCATCCGAAGTCCTGGATTGGACTCTGCAGCCAACCGGAGCTGGATTCAGTCTCTCACTAGGCCTCAGTTCGCAGGGACAACTAGCAAGGTCCTCTCCTAATGTCGGTCATAAGCAGAAGGGAAAAGGAAAAGAGGGACAAGATCCTCCTGATCTCCCACTTTATATGACGTATTCACGTGAATGGAATGTTATACATAGTTGGTCAGTTTCTTGGTCACCGGTTTCTCGTTGCCCCTCTCACGAGATGTTCATCCGTGCTTATCAATAAGTTTGCATTCCATTGCTAGGTTTACCAAAACATGTATCTGGTTCTCCAGGAAAATGCAGCTAATATGAAGGCTTTAGCTGCCAGGCAAAATTCACTAAAAGAGAAACTTGTTTTTTAACAATACCAGGACAAATGGTATTAGACATATTTAGCACTCCGATAACAGAAAATACACATTCAGATATCAGCTAAGGAGATTATTTAAATACAATATCATAAGAATAATGAGGATCCACAACGTGCATGTAGTCACTCACAAGAAACAAAACTAGAAGCCTTTTACTTCAGGGTACTCACAAGAAATAGTCACTCACTCAAATAAAGAAGTGAGGTGTCATTAATCCCAGGAAGTTTCCTTAGATGGTGTTCCTGTCTAAGGAAAGCACTCCAGTTTACAGACCAGCAGCTCTGAGAAGACCACTCAAAGGGGGTCTTCGGCGTTTCATTGTTTGGCCAGATGTGGCTGTGGGCATTACAACATAATCCAGAAGCTTCTCAGCTAGTCTGGGCACCTCCTTTGTTAAGGACCCTGTCAACTGACTGAAGGTCCCACCCCTCCTGACCCACCAGTTGGTAGAGGTGAATCTGATTGACAACACCTTGGTACCATTCTAGGTGTATATATGTGGGGACAGGCACAGTGGGGCACAGAAGGTACTAAAGAGCCATCAATCTCCTCATTGAAAGCTCCAGATTTCAGGGGAATGTGTACTGCCTCACAATCCAGCCTGTGACCACAGTCATCTGACAAACTACTCTGGAGTGGTGGTGCAGTCACCCCTTGTCTCCAAAGTCAAAAGGGGGCATTCTGTTGGTGAGTTCGAATGCCCACTGTGGATCATCATACCTAATGTGTCATTTATGTGTCATTTTCCTGTTATACATTATCATTACAAATCAACCTACAATAGAACAGAATAATACAAATTACAGCAATTACAGTTATTAACAAATATTGGAGAAAGTTGGTTAGCCATACTAATAAGGAAAACAAATGCATTGAAATTTTTTTCACCAGTTAGTCCCTAGTCCAAATAATGTAAATCTGTATCATTCTGATATGCTAGTGACTCTTCCTTTGGTCTCTTCTGTTTCTTTGTTGCCCTCTGCTGCAGGGACAGATGCTGCATCTTTGGTACTGAGTCCTGCATCATGTTTGTCCAACTCATAGAAAGGTTTAACATAGTTCGCAGGAAACCACTTTGGTCCTGTTGGAAGAAGAACACAAGCATACCCCCTCCCCCAGGTGATTAGTTCTACAGGCCCTTGCCACTGACTGTTGTGCAGGGGATCCCGGTATAAAACCTTTGGTCTCTGAGACAGTGAATCTGGAACACGGAAATGTTTTTCCACTGCTGTGATAGAGGAGGGAGGCACTGTACAAATCAAAAAATTTAAAGCATATATTGCATTGTCTAATTGTTCCTGAGGCATCATATTCCCCCTTTTTGGTTTTAATAACATCTGTTTCAGTGTGGAATGTACTCGTTCAATGACAGTCTGTCCAGTGGGAGAATGTGAAATACCTGTGACATGCGAAATACCCCATTGCTGTAAAAAATATTGCGTGGATCTAGCAGTGTATCCAGGACCGTTGTCAGTTTTAATCTGTTGTGGCACTCCCAGCATAGCAAAATAGTGGGTCCAGTGACACTGAACATCTCTGCTTTACTCACTTGTATGCGCAGATGCACAAAGCATACCTGAAACATATACATATTTCAAACGGCCAAAGGATGAAACGTGTAACATCAGACTGCCAAATGTCATTAGCTGAGAGTCCGTGAGGGATAACTCCAAGGGAGGGCGAGCTTGTAATCACGCCTTGACATTCCGGGCAAGAGCGCACTATGTCTCTCACTTGCTCGAGAGTGAGACCAAACATCTTTTTTAAGGCAGCAGCATTCTGATGGAAGAAAGCATGTGAAACCCTGGCAGACTGGAAACAGCCTGTAGCTACAGTATAAGAATCTGCAACTGTGGAGGGGTTTCTGTTAGACGGAGATTGATTACTGAACTAGCCAGGCCTAAAGGAATTTCAAGGTCAACTTGGAAAGCTGAAAACAGGACCTGCTGTGGGAGAGAATCAGTTCTACAATAACAAGGCCTCAACATGACGTAAATCAATGGACCTATCAGCAGTGAGACTTCGGTGCGTGGACAGCTCGTGAACATAGATGCTTGGAGCGTGGACGCGCGATCAGAGAATAGTTGCATATATAAGGAGGCTTGTTTCTGTAACAAATGGCTTTGCGTGATTCACATTGAATCGGAATGCTGAGTCCGTTATCACTCCAACCAATGGTGACCCTGACATGATACTCTGAACGGCGTATCAGTACGATTGGGGAAAAGCCTGGAGTGGCCCAGCTGGAGGCGGATCAGCTGGACTGAGAACCGGGTGGAGGCGTATGGACGTTCCGCAGACAATTTTGTCGAAGAAATCACCGGAAAAGGTGAGCAGCTGGGGCAGGAGGAGGGAAGAGTGAAGCTCCTCCTGATATTTTCTCTGTGAGAGAACTTAAATATGAAGAAAGTAACATACGTAGACTGTTAGTTTGGTGTAGAACTAACGGCTACCTGGCAGAAACCAAGAAGGCTTTTAAACTTGAACTTTGGGACGATATAGGGCAGAAATTATGGGATATGGTCAGCAATGGAGATAAAGAAGCTAAATCATTAGTAACTACATGGAAGCTTATAATTACCACCTTAAAAGATCTTAAGCCTGAATGCTCTGTTGCTGCTGGAATTTTTGTAGCGTTCCAGCCTGATAAGAATCCTGAAAATCGCTGTAAAGTTTACCCAGTTTGTGTCTTTGATACCTTCCCTACTCCAGCCCCTGCTGTGCCTTCAGCACCCCCGAGGGTTCAGCAGTCCGGGGCAGGGGGAGGAAAAATGCCGAGCGGGTGTCCTGCTACACTATTACCCAACTCTGATGAGAATAGCAAGGATTGGAGTCACACAACTTGCCTAAAGAACCTGTGAAAGCTGAGAATGCTAAACTCATAAACAAGTGTACTATCAGTCCTTTTACCAATTTGTATCCGCCTTTACCAGCTTTTAACCCTCCAGCTTCCATGAGAGAGCAGAAGGAGTCGCCGGATAAGAACTGGGCAAAAGAACTGCGTGAAGGATTAGATCAGCTAACAGTGAGTGAATCCAGTAGTCGGCAATGTGATGATGCTGTTCACGACGGGAAAGGGGATGCACCTGGGGACTCAGGTTATACTAATAATTATGATGCTAGAAACTATTGGCGAGAATGTGCACTGTTCTGAACGCCCCTGTTACTAATGTTTCTCCAGCACCATTCTAGTCCACATTATCTGATGACTTGGATGAGAATGGGGGTTTGCAGCATTTTCTTCAAAAGTTAACAGGAAAAGGAGTATGTGTACATGTTGCCCTGTGATCAGATAAAAACCATGAAAGACTCAAGCAAAATTAGACCTATGCAATGTAACAGCTATAGATCATTTAGGTCAGAAAGATGGGGATCCGTTGAAAGCGGCGGGTATCCCCCAGCTCTTGGAAGAGACACTAATTGGCGCACCGCAATTACAGGTGTGATTAGTTTCTGAAATCCTGAGGCAGTCAGCAGACCTTGCTTATTAAGCTATGATAAAGATGCCTGAAACCAACAAAGCAGCCAAATCATTTCCAACTATTAATCAGGGTCCCAATGAGAATTACATGCAATTTATTGACCATCTTCAAGAGACCATCAATAAGCAGGTTGAAAACTTAGAAGTTAAGGAAGCACTGGTGTTGAAATTAGCAGTAGAGAATGCTAATGTTTGCTATCAGCATGTTATTTGCGAGTTTTACAGTACATATTATGTGCTCCTGTGTATTGCCTCTCTGAAAATCAAGCAGCTTGTCAGGAATGTGAGTTAATTGTTTTACTAGTTGTTTTTAAGTGCGCCACAAAACCTTCTCCCCGCTTTTCCCACTCATGCTGCAAGCAGCCCTCTGCTTCCCCCCTCACTCCTCTTCTCAAGGTTTTTACTTGCAAGATGGGATCAGGAATGATCGTTTTCAGTTGTGTTCCTAAGAAATCAGTATTGGGAGGTGTTTTAAAACATAGGAAAGCACTCTGACAATAAATCATTAAATCTTTTCAGACAGTTTTACAGGCAGGGCGATTTGAACTTCAACAAGCTGAGAGAGACTTAACTGATAACACACAGGTCAGAAAACTTGTTAAAGTCTGCAAGATGCTTTCCTTATTAACCTGTTTTCTTTGTGGGTATCTGTTTAAGCATGTTGCAATTTTAGTAGGTCTTTGTTATATTGTACTATAAGTTCACAGTCTGTTAAATCATGAGAATCCATGGACTCAAAAAGTGCGTTTTGTGATAATACAGAAGATCGTGAGTCATTTAGTTCATTACTGCGTGAATGTGATGGTAAAATTTTGAGTGTAGTAGCTGTTATTTCTCTTTCTAGCACGCTAGCTTTATTTCGGTATCCAGACTTGCGCAACTCTGTGATAGGCTCTGTCTCATCTCAATGTGCTGGATTTGGCTCTTTTGTATGCACACCAAGTAAAGAATCCTGATTTTGGGATAACAGTTGTAGCGCACCAGATGAGACACTAATAAAAGCCTTGCCCGATCCAGCTTGCTGCGGCAGCGGGGGTGCAGGTGCCGATGGGGCTCCAGCGCGCACTGACCTGTTTTGTCAGGGAGACCCAGTGGTGCCTCCACCTGGCTGAGCAGTAAGCAGTTCAAAGGTGCAATGCAAAAATTGAGAGATTGTCTTAAATTAGTGTAACTGTGATCCACCTGCATATTTGAACTTGGTATTTGGTTTTCATATCTGAGCTCAGTATTTTAATTTGCATATTTGTATTTGGTACCAAACAAATTTTGTTTGGGGAGATAATTACAAAATGGGAACCCGTTCCACTGCTAAAATGTCACTGCTGAAATTCCAAATTGCTCCCCCTTAGGATGCATCCTTGCGCATTAGAGTAATTGCTTATATTGTCATCTAGTAATTTTGAGACCAGAAAATAATTTAAAATGTTAAACTCTGCTTTGCACTGAAAAAAAAAAAAAAAGAAACAAACAAACACCTAAATGCTATGAGGGATGTGAACTTGGTATTTTATGAAGTTGTATTTAAAAGTTGCTGGAATGTGAACTGATTTGGATCTAGGAAAATGGAATAATGGATTGATGTTTAATATACTGTATTTGACATCTGTAAATTGTGGAAGGTAAATGGGGCTGAGGAATGTAACAACTGTTGAGCTAATTGGAATGGTATATAAAACTCAGCTCATTGTAACCGAGGAGTTTGCCAGAGCCTCCCACTTCGTACCAGCAGTTACGCCAGCTGCGTGGCCTTGGCTATATCTGAACTGCAGCAAGAAGAGAAAGAAGAAAAAAAAAATGGAAAAACCTGGTTGCCCGCTGCTAAGTGGAGAAAGGGGGGCTTTATTCCCCCTGCTCTGTCTTTTTTTTTCCTGGAGTATTGTCATCCATCCTTGTTGTGGCACTGTGTTGCTTTCTCAGCTTTGAATCAGGGGTTGCTGGTGATGTTTCTTTTTCCTTCTGTCTTGTTCCTAGGTTTTGGCACATCTGGGGAAAGAGCTCATAATTTTACCTCCTTGCTGAAGTCAGTCTTTTCATACTGGTCAGCTTTTGGAGGTCAGAGTGCTCAATGCTTCTCTGGGTCAGACTGGTACTGATTTGGGTGTGGAGTGCAGCCAGGTTGGTTTAATGTGGAGTTCGAACCGATCTGTTTTCATGCTGGGCTGGATGTCTTGTCATCCCAGATGGGGGCGAGAGGGAGGTTTTATTCTCCCTCCAAGCAATGCTATTGCTAGAGAACTGTAATACTGCATCAAGGAGTCTGAGGGATGAAATTTAAAGGCATTGCCAGTGGGTCCATAGTTCTAATGAAGCTGGGAAATTAAACAAATTTTTTTTTTTTTTAATACACTTATTCTGTGGTAACTGGTTGTAAGAGACTTCTTAGTAAATTCACCATGCTAGTTTTTGAGATCATGGAAGAGAATGAAAGAGAGGCTGTTTTTTGAAATCAATAGAATGCCAAATTTGGAACAAAGTTTTAATACATGAATTCTTGTATTTGCCATAAAGCTCTATACCTCTCTTGGGTCAGGATTTGTTAAGTAAATTGTAAGCTCAAATAACGTTTTCTGAGAACTCTGTTTAGTTGCATGTCCCACAAGAAGCTGCTTGTATGGCGCAGATCTGCTTGCTGCAAGTGAGAAATCTCCAAGGAAATTTCAAATGCTGTATTTCCACTAGTATTAACAGCCAATGTTTCGATAAAGCAAATACTACACTGATAGATCTGAAACAGGACTTCGATCCGGTAAGGGAAAACAATATCCAATAAAGATGACAGCCAAAATGGAGTTAGAAACTTTGAGGAATAAATTTATGAAAACCTTACAGGCTGACTGCATTCGATTGGACTTGCAGATTTGTCTATTTATAGCTACAACATAGAAACAACCTGTGGCTAGTATGAGACAGTATGATGAGATTGCTAACAGGCTGATATATCAATTGTCACTCTGATCAAGAAAATGCAGGGAATGAATTTAAGTCTTAATAGGCCATGATCCTTTTGTCATATATGTACCAGTTGTGAAATATAATTATGATTTTTTTTTTATTTGTAATCTATGTCTTTGTAAATTGCACTAGCTGATTTTCTTAACAGCACGGCTTTTGGCATGCATAAATGTAAATTTTTGCAGAACCTGCAAGTCTTTAACATCAGGTCATAGGCCATATTTGTATTTGGTCTGATCCTACATACTTGCACAGTTTTTGTTGATGGTTCTGGGAAGTCTCATAAAGCTGTAGTAGTTTGGTGTGAAGATAACGATTGGCATCATTCTGTAAAAACTATTGAAGGTTCAACCCAATTAGCAGAACTTGGCACAGCTTTACATTACTTAGAGCTTTTTAAGGAGGAACCTCTAAATTTGATTTGTGATTTTGAGTACGTAGTCAAGATGCAATGCACGTATGTGATTCCAAACTTTCTTTCTTTGTTGGTTTTAAAAAAAAGGGGGGGAAAGTAGGGGAAACACCACAAAACCAGTTGTCAAAACCATTGTATGTGATGAAATACTTTGCAAGTATGACCCAAAACCGTGCTAAATCAGAAAGAACCTACATTAGTTATGGTCAAATCACTAGTCAGTGGAAAAAGCCACATCAATTGATAACCTGGGGAAAAGGTTATGTTTGTGTCATTACAGGCCAAGAACTGAAGTGGATTCCCACGAAATGGGTCAAGCCATGGCTGAACAAAGACAACAAAGATTCAGTGGATGCAGCTGGACAGGAGGGAGATAAGTTGTGAGGACTGTTTCAGATGTAAACCATGGATCCTAATTCAGTGTTATAGATGCTCACAGACCTGGTGGTCTAGAAGCCTATTAGCAAGCAGGTGCTGTACCTTCTGTGGAGAATGGCAATTTGAACAATCAGCAGGAGAGCCAAAAGGGTGATATTATACTTAAATAGTCAATGCAAAAATGAGGTAAAATTATGAGACATTCCTACAAAATCCACAAAACACGCAGTTACAAATATTCTACTTTTAACATTAGGATTAGGGACAGTCAGCATGGCTTTACCAAGGGTAAGTCATGCTTGACCAACCTCATAGCCTTTTATGAGAATGTAACAAGGTGGATGGATGATGGCAGAGCGGTGGATGTGGTCTACCTTGACTTCAGTAAAGCCTTTGACACAGTCCCTCACAGCATCCTCACAGCTAAATTGAGGAGGTGTGGTCTAGACAATAGAGTAGTGAGGTGGGTTGGAAACCGGCTTAAAGAGAGAAGCCAGAGAGTGGTGGTCAATGGTGCGGAGTCCAGTTGGAGGCCAGTATCTAGTGGAGTGCCTCAGGGGTCAGTACTGGGGCCAATATTATTCAATATATTCATTAATTATTTAGACGAGGGAATTGAGTGTACTATCAGCAAGTTTGCTGATGACACTAAACTGGGAGGAGTGGCTGACACGCCAAAAGGCTGTGCTGCCATCCAGCGGGACCTGGACAGGCTGGAGAGTTGGGCGGGGGATAACCTGATGGAATTTAACAAGGGAAAGTGTAGAGTCCTGCATCTGGGCAGGAACAATCCCAAGTTCCAGTATAGGTTGGGGAATGACCTATTAGAGAGCAGTGTAGGGGAAAGGGACCTGGGGGTCCTGGTGGACAACAGGATGACCATGAGCCAGCACTGTGCCCTTGTGGCCAGGAAGGCTAATGGCATCCTTGGGTGTATTACAAGGGGGGTGGTCAGTAGATCGAGAGAGGTCCTCCTTCCCCTCTACTCCACCCTGTTGAGACCCCATCTGGAATATTGTGTCCAGTTCTGGGCCCCTCAGTTCAAGAAGGACAGGGAACTGCTGGAGAGGGTCCAGCGTAGGGCTACAAAGATGATTAAGGGAGTGGAGCACCTCCCTTATGAAGAAAGGCTGAGGGAGTTGGGTCTCTTTAGTTTGGAGAAGAGGAGACTGAGGGGTGACCTTATTAATGTTTATAAATATATAAAGGGTGAGTGCCACGAGGATGGAGCCAGGCTCTTCTCAGTGGCAAACAATGATAGGACAAGGGGCAATGGGATCAAGCTGGAACACAAGCGGTTCCACTTAAATTTGAGAAAGAACTTCTTCTCAGTGAGGGTAACAGAGCACTGGAACAGGCTGCCCAGGGAGGTTGTGGAGTCTCCTTCCCTGGAGACATTCAAAGCCCGCCTGGAGACATTCCTGTGCGACCTCACCTAGGCGTTCCTGCTCCAGCAGGGCGATTGGACTAGATGATCTTTTGAGGTCCCTTCCAATCCCAAACATACTGTGATACTGTGATACTGTGATACTGTGATTATGGTTGTGTTGTATTAACTTGTTTGATTGTTCTGAATCTATTAATAAGTGGTTTAGGCAAACTAGAACAGTACATTAATAAGATTGCCATGGTAAAGTTAAGGTTTGACATTGTCCTGGTTTTGTTAAAAAACAAGTTTCTCTTTTAGTGAATTTTTGCCTGTCAGCTAAAGCCTTCACGTTAGCTGCATTTTCCTGGAGAACCCAACACATGTTTTGGTTAAACCTAGCAATGGAATGCAAACTTATTGATAAGCACGGATGGACATCTCGCGAGAGGGACAACGAGAAACTGATGTCCGAGAGACTGACCAACGGTGTATAACATTCCATTCACGTGAATACTTCATATAAAAGTGGGAGATCACGAGGATCTCGTCCCTTTTTGCCTTTTTCCCTTTTTTTTCCTCATGGCTGACATTAGGAGAGGACCTTGCTGGTCATCCCTGCGAACTGACGCCTAGTGAGAGACTGAATCCAGCTCCGGTTGGCTACAGAGTCTAATCCAGGACTTTGGGTGCTGGCTCTGCAGTTGCTGAGACTTTCAAGATTGGTTTTGTATATTTTGTATTATTTTCTCTATTCTTATCAGTAGCGTTAGTAAAACATCTTTAACTTTTCCAACTCTCTTCTCTCTGTCCTTCTTTCCCTCCCGATCGCCTGTCCTGAGTGGGAAGGGGGGAGAGGGAGGGGCAAAAGGGGGAAGTGGGGGGGAGAGGAGGTTAACAATACATCTGCCAGGGTTTGATTGTCACCCCGCAATCTTAACCCTCGACAGATAATTGGCGCCCAACGTGGGGCAAGAGAAAGGGGTAAATTTGGAGATTTTTGGCTTTTCTACTGCTCTGACATACCTTTCAATTTTCTTGGCACGGTGCCAACTCATAGAGTTGTGATACTCGCGCGTCTGTTTGCTTCAGATATTATTTAGTGGTATTAAGGCAAAGTGAATTACATTGATTTAAAGATGTTATGGCAAAAGTTGTATCAGTTATTTTCTACATTGTGCTCGCTGATCCCATATCTGTGTTGGTGTTTCTTTCTGAATCGAAGTATTCATTATATAACAACAAGAAACTGGACAGCGGTCATGATGATTCTGTGTGGTTTGGCATTGGTTTATTTCATTATACTGCAGCTGCTAATGAATTTCTACTCGATTTTGCTTTACCTTGAAAAACCTCCAGGAGAGATTAAAGAGCAGAATGGCTCTATATTTGCTAATTGGTCAAGCGAATCTTTAGAAAGGCTGACTAACAATACTTTTGTGATTTCACTAGGACAGTTTGCAAATGTTTTAGAGAACTTTGAATATCCTTGGAGCTTTGATAGAACTGTGATGGTGTTATCTGGTTTGCTGAATGTGTGTCAGTTTGTGTTACTGTTAAGAGAAATGAGGTTCAATAGGAGGTTTGCGTCTCTTCTTAGTCCTGAGATTTGCAGTGCGTCTTCGGAAGCTTTAGCAAAAAGCACTCCTAGCCGCTCGAGAAAAGGCAAAACAGCCAAAGCTGCTGCTGCAGCCACTGCCCCCCCAGCCGCGGCTTCACAGGCTGAAGATACAGCTCCTCCGCAGAGCTCCTCTGCCAAGGTCGCTGCAGATAACGTTACTTCTCCAGCCTCAAAGGCTAACAAGGCAGCCCCCACGTCTTGACACACTGGGCACTGTTGCTGCTGTAACCACAGCAAACACTGTGACAGTCATTCAGACTCTGAAAATGAATCAAATGATGGTGAACCCATATCAGCATCAGTTGCTGGTTGTAAGAAAGTCACTAGAAAGACTACCCGTGCAGCAGGTGATGGCACAGGGCCAACATCAACCCAAGAGGCATCATCATCAGGACAGGGTGGAGATGAAGTGACCACCACTCGGTCCTTTTCTCCAGGTGAGCTGAGAGATCTGCGAAAAGACTTTAGTCGTCGTGAAGGCGAGAATATTTTAACCTGGCTGCTGCGATGCTGGGACAATGGGGCAGAAACAATTGAATTAGAAGGTGGTGAAGCCAGGCAGCTGGGATCTCTGTCAAAAGATTCCACCATTGATAGGGCAATTTCAAGAGAGTCTAATGCCGCTACTCTCTGGACCCGACTCCTGGCAGCTATGAAAGTCAGATTTCCCTACAAGGAAGATTGTATATCCAAGTTAGGGAAATGGAATACTATGGAGAGAGGTATCCAGTTCCTGAGAGAATTAGCTGTGTGAGAGATCATCTATCTAGGACCAAACAGCCAAGAGGGGACAGACCCAGATAGAATCAATTGTACAAAATCTATGTGGCGCAGATTTGTACAAAGTGCACCACCTGCATATGCTAAGTCATTGGCAGGAATGGTCTGGTCAGCTAGAGGTATACAAGAAATTAATGAAGTGATTGAGCAGCTCCGGTACTTTGAGGACAGCCTTGCTGGTTCTCTACGGGCTTGTGTATCCGCTGTGGAGAAACTGTGTGAAAAATCTGATGACCGGTTTGAAAAGCTGTTGCAAGAAATCAAAGAGCTCAGAGAAGACTCGTACCGTTCACGACCTGCACAAACCTATGTTTCAGCTGTTAGGAGAAGGTGTTTCCAATCTCGAGAGAGAGGGCAGAGACAGCCCACAAAAAGAGGTTCACTGTGGTTCTTCCTACATGAGCAGGGAGAAAACATGAATAAGTGGCATGGAAGGCCTACCTCAGAACTTCAGGAACGAGTACGTGAGATAAAAGGAAAAACTCCTAGGAAGGTGGCTGCTCCAGTTTACAAAAGGAGCAGAAGAGATTCTGATGCTCTTGAAGGAACCTCTAATTCACACCCAGAGACTGTGCAAAACAGGAATTAGAGGTGCCCTGCCTCCAACCAGGTGGAGGAAAGGGATAACAGAGTTTATTGGACTGTACAAATACTATGGCCTGGTACAACACAACCCCAGGAGTACAAAGCTTTAGTGGACACTGGTGCTCAGTGCACAATAATTCCTTCTAATTATAAAGGGACGCAATCCATCAATATTGTTGGAGTGACTGGGGGATCCCAGGAGCTGACTGTTGTAGAGGCTGAAATGAGCCTAACTGGAAAAAACTGGCAAAAGCATCCCATTGTGACTGGTCCAGATGCTCCGTGCATCCTTGGTATAGACTACCTCAGGAGAGGGTATTTTAAGGACCCAAAAGGGTATAGGTGGGCATTTGGTATAGCAGCTGTGGACACTGAGAAAATTGAACAGCTGTCTGATTTGCCTGGTCTTTCAGATGACCCTTCTGTTGTAGGACTGCTGATGGTTGACGATCAGCAGGTGCCAATTGCTACCACGACGGTGCATCGCCGGCAATATCGCACCAATCGAGACTCTTTGATTCCTATCCAGAAGCTGATCCGTCAATTGGAAAGCCAGGGTGTGATCAGTAAGACTCGCTCACCTTTTAACAGCCCAATCTGGCCAGTGCGTAAGTCTAGTGACGAGTGGAGACTAACTGTAGACTGTCGTGGCCTGAATGAAGTTACACCACCACTGAGTGCTGCTGTGCCTGACATGCTAGAACTGCAATTTGAACTGGAGTCAAAGGCAGCCAAGTGGTATGCTACAATTGACATTGCTAATGCATTTTTCTCTATTCCTGTAGCAGCAGAGTGCAGGGCGCAGTTTGCTTTCACCTGGAGGGGCATCCAGTATACATGGAATCGCTTGCCCCAGGGGTGGAAACACAGTCCTATCATCTACCATGGACTGATCCAGACCACGCTGGAGCAAGGTGAAGCTCCAGAACACTTGCAATATATTGATGACATCATCGTATGGGGCGACACAGCGAAAGAAGTCTTCGAGAAAGGTGAGAGAATAATTCATATTCTTTTGGATGCTGGTTTTGCCATAAAACGGAGCAAGGTCAAGGGACCTGCACGAGAGATCCAGTTTTTAGGAATAAAATGGCAAGATGGCCGTCGTCAGATCCCAATGGATGTGATCAACAAAATTGCAGCAATGTCTCCACCTACTCATAAAAAGGAGACACAGACTTTCTTGGGCGTTGTAGGTTTTTGGAGAATGCATATTCCTGACTACAGCCACATTGTGAGTGACTCGTAAAAAGAAGCAATTCGAGTGGGGCCCTGAACAACGACAAGCCTTTGAACAAATTAAGCGTGAGATAACTCATGCGGTGGCCCTTGGACCAGTCCGAACTGGACTAGATGTTAAAAATGTGCTCTACACCGCAGCCGGAGATAATGGACTTACCTGTAGCCTCTGGCAGAAAGCACCAGGAGAAACCCGAGGTCGACCCTTAGGTTTTTGGAGTCGAGGATACAAAGGATCTGAGGCCAACTATACTCCAACTGAAAAGGAGATACTAGCAGCATATGAAGGAGTTTGAGCTGCTTCAGAAGTGATCGGCACTGAAGCACAGCTCCTCCTGGCACCTCGACTGCCGGTGCTGAGCTGGATGTTCAAAGGGACGGTTCCCTCTCCACATCATGCAACCGAAGTTACGTGGAGTAAATGGATTGCACTGATCACGCAACGAGCTCGAATTGGAAGTCCCAACCGTCCAGGGATATTAGAAGTTATTACAGACTGGCCAGAAAGTAAAGACTTTGGGATGTCTCCAGATGAGGAGGAAGTAAAACGTGCTGAAGAAGCACCACCGTATAATACGCTTTCAGAGACTGATAAGCAGTATGCACTGTTCACAGATGGATCCTGTCGTCTTGTAGGAAAACATCGAAGGTGGAAAGCTGCTGTGTGGAGTCCCACACGACAAGTTACAGAAGCCACTGAAGGACAAGGTGAATCCAGTCAGTTTGCAGAAGTGAAAGCCATCCAGCTGGCTTTGGACATTGCTGAACGAGAGAAGTGGCCAATACTTTATACTGACTCACGGATGGTAGCAAATGCCTTGTGGGGGTGGCTACAGCAATGGAAGAAAAGCAACTGGCAGCGCAGAGGTAAACCCATTTGGGCTGCCACACTGTGGCAAGACATTGCTGCTCAGCTAGAGAGCCTGCCTGTGAAAGTTCAGCATGTAGATGCTCATGTACCTAAACGTCGAGCCACCGAGGAACATCTAAACAACCAACAAGTGGATCAAGCTGCTAAGATTAAAGTAGCTGAGGTGGACTTGGACTGGCAACATAAAGGTGAACTTTTCCTAGCTCGGGGGGCCCATGATGCTTCAGGGCATCAAGGTAGAGATGCAACATACAAATGGGCTCGTGATCGAGGGGTGGATTTAACTATGGACACTATTTCACAGGTTATTCATGAATGTGAAACTTGCGTCGAAATCAAACAAGCGAAACGGTTAAAGCCTGTATGGTATGGGGGGCGATGGTTAAAGTATAAGTATGGAGAAGCTTGGCAGATTGATTATATTACACTTCCACAAACACGTCAAGGTAAGCGTTATGTACTTACAATGGTGGAAGCAACCACTGGATGGTTGGAAACATATGCCGTACCTCATGCTACAGCCCGACATATAGCTTATAAGTTTTGGAATAAGTGGGTATTTGTTTGATCTTAATTACATTATATGTAATTGTAATTATGTTGTTAATCACGTGTTCTATGTTGCAGTATATTTCAAAGACGATTCAGCATGCTGTTTAAGGGGTCTGACTAATTCAAGAACAAAAAGGGGGAATTGTGGAGTGGTTTTGTTAGATGGAGATATGTTGTTGAATTAGTCAGGTCCAAAGGAATCTCAAGGCCACTTCGAGAAGCTGAGAACAGAATCTGCTGTGAGAAAGAGGGGCGTTTCTTCATTAACAGGGCCTCAGCATGGCGTGAGTCGTCGGACCTATCATCGGTGGGGTTCCAGCGTGTGGACTGCCCATGATACTCATTTAGCGAATCCATGCTTGGAGCGTGGATGCGTGATTAGAGAATAGTTGCGTATATAAGGAGGCTTGTTTCTGTAATAAATGGCTTTGCGTGATTCACATTGAATCAGAATGCTGAGTCCTTTATCGCTCCAACACCAAAAGAATTTTGTTTGGGGGAGATAATTAAAAAATGGGAAACGGTTCCATTGCTAAAATACCACCTTTCTCCCCCTTAGGATGCATCCTTATACATTAGAGTAATTGCTCTTATTGTTATCTAATAATTTTGAGATGAGAAAATAACTGAAGTTGTTAAACTCTGATTCGCATTGAATTTATGTGTTTGTTGGAGGTATGGGAACTAAAACTAAATGCAATGATAGATGTGAATTTGGAAGAGGTTGTATTTAAAAGTTGCTAGAATATGAACTGATTTGGATTTAGGAAAATGGAATAATGGATTGATGTTTAATATGCTGGTTTTTGACATATGTAAATTTTTAAAGGTAAATGGAGCTAAGGAATGTAACTATTGCTGAGCTACTTGGAATTGCGTAAGAAGTGTATTATGGTTGTAATGAAATGGTAAAACAAAAAAGCAAAATATCCCAGGCCTGTATTTGAACATAAATGTCAGGCCTGTGTCAAGCTGCAAGATAAACTCAGCTCATTGTAACTGAGGAGTTTGCCAAAGCCTCCTACTTCATACCAGTGATTATGCTAGCTGCATGGCCTTCGCCATATCTAAACCGTAGCAAGAAGAGAAAGGAAAAAAAAAAAGGAAAAACCTGGCTGCCCGCTTTCAGGGCTGTGAAAGGGAGGTTTTCTGTCCCCCCCACTGCAGTGATGTTGTAATACTGAATAGAGCAGTCTGGAGGGTGAAGTTTAAAGGCATCCTTAGCAGATCCACAGTTCTAATGAAACTGGGAAATTAAACTAAAAAAAAAATATTTTTTTTTTTTTAACAGACTTATTCTGTGGTAACTTGTTGTGAAAGACTTCTTAGTAAATTCACTGTGATAGTCTTTGAGATCATGGGAGAGAATGAAAGAAAGGCCATTTTTTGAGACAAATGGAATGTCAAATTTGGAACAAAGTTTTACCATATGAATTCTTGTACTTGACAGAAAGCCCTATACCTCTCTTGGGTCAAGGTTTGTTAAGTAATTGTAACCTCAAATAACGTTTTCTGAGAATTCTGTTTAGTTGCATGTCCTACAAGAAGCTGCTTGGATGGTGCAGATCTGCTTGCTTCAAGTGAGAAAGCTCCAAGGAAATTTTGAATGCTGTATTTCCACTAGTATTAACAGCCAATGTTTCGATAAATCAAACACTACACTGATAGAACTGAAACAGGACTTCGATCCAGTAAGGGAAAACAATATCCAATAAATATGACAGCCAAAATGGAGTTAGAAACTTCGATGAATAAATTTATGACAGCCTTACAAGCTAACTACATTCGATTGGACTTGCGATTTGTCTATTTATAGCTACAACATAGAAACAACTTGTGGCTATTGTGGGACAGTATAATGAGAATGCAAACAGACAGATATACTTGGAATGGATTTTTTTGCCCAATTCTTTTCGTAAAACTATTACTGCGCCCCTGGAATTGATTGTTACTCTGATCAAAAAAGGCAGAGAACGGATTCAGGCTTTAGTAGGTCGCGATCTGTCTGTCATATAAGTACCTTTTGTGAAAGCAGATTTTGATTTTTTTATTCACAATCTCTGTCCTTGCAAATTGCACTAGCTGATTTTCTTAACAGCATAGCTTTTGGCATGCCTAAATGTAAATTGCTTCAAAATCTGCATGTCTTTGATATCAGACCATAGACCGTACTTGTATTCGGTCTTATTCAAAATGCTCACACAGTTTTTGTTGATGGTTGTTGATGAACCAAATTTAGAGGTTCCTCCCTAAAAAACTCTAAGGCATGCAAAACTGTGCCAAGTTCCACTAATTGGGTTGAACCTTCAACAATTTTAACAAAATGATGCCAATTGTTATCTTCACACCAGACCACTACAGCTTTATGAGACTTTCCTGAACCATCAATAAAAACTGTGCAAGTATGTAGGATCAGACCAAATACAAGTATGGCCTATGACCTGATGTTAAAGACTTGCAGGTTCTGCAGAAATTTACATTTATGCGTGCCAAAAGTTGTGCTATTAAGAAAATCAGCTAGTGCAAATTACAAGGATATAGATTGCAGATAAAAAAATATCAGAATTAATTTGACAAATGGTACATATATGACAAAAGGATCATGGCCTATTAAGACTTAAATTCATTCCCTGCATTTTCTTGATCAGAGTAACAGTTGGTATATCAGTCTAGTAGCATTCTCATCATACTGTCCAACCATAGCCACAGGTTATTTCTATGTTGTAGCTTTCCTGGTTGATCTGTTTTTGCTGGTTTCCACATCTTTACAAGCAGCTGTAAATTGGGGAGGGGCAAACCATCCATCAGTTCTCGGGGAATACCTTTATCCAGACCTAATTTCCAACACTGATGCCTTTAACCTACCCCTGTAAAATTCTTAGATCGGGGGCAAGGGAATTTTGCCTCTACTTCAGTTCGGCACACTGCTACTTGAGACTTAACGTCTTTACCGACGAACCCCATACGCTGGCCATAATTAATCAACTCCCGTGCAATCTCTCCCCAAGAGAGACCCGGTCCAGCCTGAGGCCCCCCTGCTGTGGTGGCTCTCAGACGATCTTGGATTTGTATGGCATAGACTTTTAACGAGTCAGGTAACCCTCTAATTAAGGGGGTCATCCTGTCAGGGTCAGCAAACAGCAACATTGGAGAGGGCTGGTGAGGAACCAAATGCCTATCATGCATCAGCTGAAGACAAGCTGCTTTCTGAATGCTCTCAGTAAGCTGGCTTACCCCAGAGGTAGGAATAGCAAGTGGGTCTCCCCTCTCCAAAGGGTCTAAACCACCGGCCCAATACACAGCTCTCTGGGTCAGGGACCAAGGCTCCCTGTCATCTTCTACTGTTAGAAATACGCCAGGACCCCAATATCCTCGAGATTCTTCCTCAGAAAGCCTTATTCTGCCACCACCAGTCAGAGAAACTCTCCACACGTATTCCGTCTCAGTCTCCGTAGCCAGCCTGCTATATTTTTCCTGTAACTTTACTAGCTCAGTGACTGTATACGGTATTTCTTTAGTGACAATGGTGGGCTCGGCTTCCCCACCGTCATGTACAATTTCAGTTTTAACAAGTGGCCGAAGCTTGGGAGTAGGATCGCATTTTGACACAACCTCCAATTCTCTCCACGGGTAAAGAGGAGCTACATCCCTTGCTGTAAGAGAAGTTTCTTTTACTGGGTTGGAAAACCCCGGATCACTTTCCAAATCTTCATAATTAGCCAATTTCAAGCTTATCTGCCTTTCTCTTGAAAAGGCATCTCGTTAATTGTTCTGCAAATTTTCTATGATTCGTTTGTTATCAGCCAACTCTTTTTCTGCTTGTTGCCACTTAGAACACTCTACTGCCAATTCTGTCTGCAATGACTTAATCACCGCCTGGTCAGTTTCTTTATCTTTCTGACCAGCTATCAATGCTGCACCTAATACAGCACACACAATTGCTTTACCTTTTCCGAGCTTAAACCTATTTTCTTTTGCCAAGTTCCTTATTCGCTGAGTTACAATATCTGGACACGACCAGAATCCAGAGGCCCACTTAAGACCCTCAGGACTCGGGCAAGCCTTATAATCTTTTAGTAAATTCAACAACAGGGAACAATCCAGGTATGGGTTCTTATCACACTTCTGACACCAAATAAGGGTACCAACGGTATGCAGAAGAGGCCCAGGTTTAGATTTATTGCTATAGCAGCTAAGGTTAGTGATAAAATTTTGCATGTCCTGTGAGAGGGGAATGGCAGGGGTGATATTATTGTGGGTGTCTATTACAGGCCACCAGATCAGGGTGAGGAAGTTGATGAGGCATTCTACAGGCAGCTGAGAACAGCCTCACAATTAGAGGTCCTGGTTGTTGCAGGGGATTTTAACTACCCTGATGTTTGCTGGAAGGACTACTCGGCCAGCCAGCCACAGTCCAGGAGGTTCCTCCAGTGCATCGATGATAATTTCCTGATGCAAATGGTGGATGAGCCAACTAGGAGAGGAGTGCTACTGGACCTCATCCTCACTAACAAGGAGGGTTTGGTTGAAGCAGTAAAGGTTGAGGGCTGCCTTGGCTGCAGCAACCATGAGATGGTGGAGTTCAGGATCTCATGTGGCAGGAACAGAATAGCAAGCAGAATTGCAACCCTGGACTTCAGCAGGGCAAACTTTGGCCTTTTCAAACAATTGCTAGGAGAAATCCCATGGGCAAGGCTGCTTGAAGGTAAAGGGGCCCAAGATAGTCGGTTAGCATTCAGGAACTGCTTCTACCAAACTCAAGATCAGAGCATCCTGACAGGTAGGAAGTCAAGGAAGGGAGCCAGGAGACATGCTTGGTTAAACAGGGAATTGCTGGGCAAACTGAAGTGGAAGAGAAGAGTTTACAGATCATGGAAGGAGGGGCTGGCCACTTGGGAAGAATATAAGGCTGTTGTCAGAGGATGTAGGGAAGCAACAAGAAATGCTAAGGCCTCCTTAGAATTAAACCTTACAAGAGCAGTCAAGGACAACAGAAAGAGCTTCTTCAAATACATGGGAGATAAAACTAACACCAAAGGCAATGTAGGCCCACTGATGAATGAGGTGGGTGCCCTGGTGACAGAAGATACAGAGAAGGCAGAGTTACTGAATGCCTTCTTTGTTTCTGTTTACACTGCTGGAGGCTGTCCTGCGGAGCCCCGTACCCCTGAGGCCCCAGAGGAAGTCAGGACAATGGAGGAGTCTGCCTTAGTTGTTGAGGACTCGGTTAGGGAGCAGTTAAGCAATCTGGACATTCATAAATCCATGGGTCCAGATGGGGTGCACCCACGGGTGCTGAGGGAGGTGGCTGAGGTCATTGCTAGGTCACTCTCAATCATCATTGCCAAGTCTTGGGAAATGGGAGAGGTGTCTGAGGACTGGAGGAAAGCCTCACCTCCATCTCTGGGAAAGTGATGGAACGACTTATCCTTGGTGCCATCTCAAGGCATATCAAGAATAAGAGAGTCATTAGGGCCAGTCAACATGGCTTCACCAAGGGAAAGTCATACTTGACCAACCTGATAGACTTTTATGAGGACATAACGAGGTGGCTAGATGATGGCAAAGCAGTGGATGTGGTCTGTCTTGATTTCAGCAAAATATTTGACACAGTCTCCCACAGCATCCTCGCTGCTAAACTGAGGAAGTGTGGACTGGATGATCAAGTTGTGAGGTGGACTGGGAACTGGCTGAAGGAAAGAAGCCAGAGACTCGTGGTCAATGGGGCGGAGTCTAGCTGGAGGCCTGTATCTAGTGGAGTGCCTCAAGGGTCAGTACTGGGAACAGTACTATTCAATATATTAATCAATGACTTGGTTGAGGAACTAGAGTGTACTATCAGCAAGTTTGCTGATGACACCAAACTGGGAGGAATAGCTGACACGCCAGAAGGCTGTGCTGCCATCCAGAGAGACCTGGACAGGCTGGAGAGTTGGGTGGGGAAAAATTTAATGAAATATAACAAGGGCAAGTGTAGAGTCTTGCATCTGAGTTGGAACAATCCCAGGTTCCAGTATAAGTTGGGGAACGACCGATTAGAGAACAGTGTAGAGGAAAGGGACCTGGGGGTCCTGGTGGAGAGCAGGATGACCATGAGCCAGCACTGTGCCCTTGTGGCCAGGAAGGTCAACAGCATCCTGGGGTGTATTAGAAGGGGGGTGGTTAGTAGGTTGAGAGAGGTTCTCCTTCCCCTCTGCTCTGCCCTGGTGAGAGCACATCTGGAATATTGTGTCCAGTTCTGAGCCCCTCAGTTCATGAAGGACAGGGAACTGCTTGAAAGAGTCCAGCACAGAGCCAGAAAGATGATTAAGGGAGTGGAGCATCTCCCTTATAAGGAAAGGCGGAAGGAGCTGGGGTCTCTTTAGCTTGGAGGAGACTGAGGGGCGACCTTATTAATGTTTACAAATATACAACGAGTGAGTGTCACAAGGATGGAGCCAGGCTCTTCTTGGTGACAACCAATGATAGGACAAGGGGTAATGGGTTCAAACTGGAACACAAGAGGTTCCACTTAGATTTGAGAAGAAACTTCTTCACAGTGAGGGTGACAGAGCACTGGAACAGGCTGCTCAGGGAGGTTGTGGAGTCTCCTTCTCTGGAAACATTCAAAACCCACCTGGACGCCTTCCTGTGTAACCTCATCTAGGTGTTCCTGCTCTGGCAGGGGGATTGGACTAGATGATCTTGCGGGATCCCTTCCAGTTCCTAACATTCTGTGATTCTGTATTTGCAAAGAGGGGCAAACAGGGCAGGTGACTAAAATCGACCAACTGAGTATTCCATCCCATACACGTCATACACCCTGTATAAGTGGGAGATCACAAGGGTCTCGCTCTCTTCGACCATGGCTGGCATCTGAAGAGGACCCTGCCTTTCACACCTGTGATCCAAGGCCTGATTCCAGACCTTGCATTCCTGAATCTCATTCTGGTTTACTGTGGATTCCAGCCCAGGACTTCTGGGTGCCTGTCCTGCAGCCGCTGGAGCCACACCAGCTCCACCATGGGCAATGCTGCACTACCCTGGGAAATTCAAGATTGGTTTTGTATATTTTGTATTAGTAAAGCATTTAAAACATTTCCAACTTGTAAGTCTCTCTCCCTTTTCCTCCCGTTACCTTTCCTTAGAAGGGAGGGCAGGGGGTTAACAGAGAGCATCTGCCATGGTTTATTGTCACCCTGCAGTAAATGGTGATACTGAGCATGCTTAAAATTGCACTGGAGGTAGGTATCCTTTGAGAT
This sequence comes from Patagioenas fasciata, assembly GCF_037038585.1. Lineage (NCBI taxonomy): Eukaryota > Metazoa > Chordata > Aves > Columbiformes > Columbidae > Patagioenas > Patagioenas fasciata. The sequence goes on from NC_092559.1 coordinate 39,005,249, forward strand.
GGAGGTGTGTTTTGGTATTGTAGTGAGATTATAATGAGCAAAGTTCATCCACCAGACAAATTTTTCGCTCAGTAACTAGCACTTTGGATGAACATTTATTCTTTTTAACTGACAGCAGCTATACCTTATCTTAAAAATTGGCAGCAGCTATACCATCTGGTTCCTGTACCTGCCTTTTTACACAGGCTGCAGTATCTTCACACCAATCCACTCCCCCATACTTCTTAACTGCCAGTACATTGGGCTTCCCCATGCACTACCATCTAAGAATGCAGGCCAGGTGGGGGAGTGAAACCATACAGAGCAGATTTATTTCTTCCCTGCCGTGCAGCTGCCTTATATGCTGAAGATGTGGATATAACTTCTCAATAAGTGGATCCTTCATAATTAGTTTCTGTAATTTACTCCCTCAGTAATTATTCCACAACCTGTAAGAGCTCTAAGTTCAGATGATCAAAAATCATGGAAGATCAGACTTTCAGGAAAACCATACCCGTATTTACTAAGTTCATCTATCCAGGGAGAAGTCAGGATGATGTTGGTCTTTTTGGCCACCTGGGAACACTGCTGGCTTATATTCAGCCTGCTGTCAATCAACATCCCCAGATCCCTTTCTGCCAAGTAGCTTTCCAGCCACTCTTCCCCGAGACTGTAGCGTTGCATGGGGTTGTTGTGACCCAAGTGCAGGATCTGGCACTTGGCCTTGTTAAACTTCATAAAACTGGCCTCAGCCCAATGTTCCAGCTGGTCCAGATCCCTCTGTAGAGCCTTCCTACCATCCAACAGATCAACACTCCCACCCAACCTGGTGTCATCTGCAAACTTAGCAAGGGTGCACTCAATACCCTCATCCAGATCACTGATAAAGAGATTAAACAGAACTGGCCCCATTAATAAGCCCTGGGGAACACCACTTGTGATTGGCCACCAACTGGATTTGACTCCATTCACAACAGCTCTTTGGGTCTGGTCCTCCAACCAGTTCTTTACCCATCAAAGAGTGCACCCATCCAGGCCATCCAGGCCAGCTTCTCCAGGAGAATGCTGTGGGATACGGTGTCAAAGGCCTTACAGAAGCCTGAGTACACAACATTCACAGCCTTTCCCTCATCTACTAGTTGGGTCACCTTGTCATAGAAGGAGATCAGATTGGTCAAACAGGACCTGCCTTTCATAAACCCATGTTGACTGGACCTGATAATATGGTTCTCTTGTATGTGCCATGTGATGCCCCTCAGGATGATCTGCTCCAGGACCTTCCCTGGCACCGAGGTTAGACTGACAGGTCTCCAGTTGCCCAGATCCTCCTTTCGACCCTTCTTGTAGATAGGCATCACGTTTGCCAACTTCTAGTCAACTGGGACCTCCTCAGTTAGCCAAGATTGCTGACCGAAAATGGAAAGTGGTTTAGTGATCACCTCCACCAGCTCCCTCAGCACCCTTGGGTGTATCCCATCTGGCCCCATAGACTTGTGCGTGTCCAAGTGGTGTAGCTGGTCGCTAACAATTTCCTCTTTAATTATTAGGGCTTCATCTTACTACCCATCCCTGTCTTCTGGCTCAGGGGGCTGGGTACCTGAAGCACAACTGTTCTGACTGTTAAAGACTGAGGCAAAGAAGGTATTTAGTACCTCAGCCTTTCACTCATCCTCTGTCACTGTTTCCCTCTGCATCCATCAGGGGATGGAGATTCTCCTTAGCCCTCTTCTTGTTCACAGAAACACAGAATGTTAGGAATTGGAAGGGACCTCAAAAGATCATCTAGTCCAATGCCCCTGCTGGAGCAGGAACACTTACATGAAGCTACACAGGAATGTGTCCAGGCGGGTTTTGAATGTCTCCAGAGTAGGAGACTCCACAACCTCCCTGGGCAGCCTGTTCCAGTGTTCTGCTACCCTCACTGTGAAGAAGTTTCTTCTCAAATTTAAGTGGAACCTCTTGTGTTCCAGTTTGAACCCATTACCCCTTGTCTTACCATTGGTTGTCACTGAGAAGAGCCTGGGTCCACCCTCATGACACTCACCCTTTATATATCTGTAAACATTAATAAGGTCACCCCTCAGTCTCCTCTTCTCCAAGCTAAAGAGACCCAGTTCCCTCAGCCTTTCCTCATAAAGGAGATGTTCCACTCCCTTTGTGGGACTACGGTGGGTCCTTGGATTCCCTGACGGAGGGCATGGGAACAGAAATTAGCCTTGAAGATATTAAGGCCTACCCGTGAGAAAGATGGGAGTAAAGGAGTATCCGGAGATGTTAAGGATGTACCCTTGAGAGAGAAGGGAGTAGAAGAGTAACATGGATGATAGCAAAATTAGCCAATGAGATGTTACTGCTGTACCTTGTAACCAATAGTGAAGAGACACATGACTTGGTAAAACTGTATAAAAATGCACTTGTGGCAATAAATGGTATCTTCTACTTTCATCCTGGAAGAAACTGGTCTATGTCATTTGTCCATCTCAGCCGTGACATCCCTTAATCATCTTTGTTGCCCTGCGCTGGACTCTCTCCAGCAGTTCCCTGTCCTTCTTGAACTGAGGGGCCCAGAACTGGACACAATATTCCACGTGTGGTCTCACCAAGGCAGAGTAGAGGTGAAGGAGAACCTCTCCCGACCTAATGAATTTATAGAAACATTTCTTGTTGCCTTTCACAGTGGTGGCCAGGCTTAGCTCTAGTTGGGCTTTGGCCCTTCTGATTTTCTCCCTGCATAGCCTCACAGAATTCTTGTATTCCTCTTGAGTGGCCCGCCCCTCCTTCCAAAGGTCATAAATTCTCTTTTTATTCCTAAGTTCCAGACGCAGCTCTCTATTCAGCCAGATTGACCTCCTTCCCCACCGGCTTGCCTTCCAGCACACTGGGACTATCTGCTCCTGAGCCTCTAAGATTACCTTCTTGAAGGGAGATCAGACTTCCTGGAGTCCTTTGTCCTTCAGGACTGTCTCCCAAGGGACTCTGTCAACCAGCCTTCTGAAGAGGTCGAAGTCTGCCCTTCGGAAGCCTAAAGTAGCAGTTCTGCTAACTACCCTTCTAACTCCTCCAAGGATAACTAACTCAATCATTTCACGATCACTGTGCCTAAGGTGACCTCCAACCAACATGTTGCCCACGAACCCTTCTCTATTTACAAACAAGAGATCCAGTGGGGCTCCTTCCCTAGTTGGCTCACTAACCAGCTCTGTCAGGAAGTTGTCTTCCATGCACTGCAGGAGCCTCCTAGACTGCTTCCTCTCTGCTGTGTTTTTTTTCCAGCAGACATCTGGTAGGTTGATCTCCCCCATAAGAACAAGGGCTAGTGATCAGGAGACTTCTCCCAGCTGCCTGCAAAATATTTTGTCTGCCTCTTTATCCTGGTCTGTAAGAGACCCCCACCAGGATGTCTGCCTTGTTGCCCTTCCCCTTTATTCTCACCCATAGACACTCAACCCTATCATCACCCTCCTCAAGTTCCAGACAATCAAAACCCTCCCTAACATACATGGCTACCCCACCTCCTCTCCTTCCTCGCCTACCCCTTCTGAAGAGTTTATAGCCATCCACTGCAGTGCTCCTGTTATGAGACTCATCCCACTATGTTTCTGAGATGTCAATTAAATCATAGTTTCTCTGCCTCACAAGGGCTTCCAGTTCTTCCTGTTTGTTGCCCATGCTGTGTGCATTCATATAGATGCAGTTCAGCTGAGCCATTGATTCCACGGGGTCAGCAGACCCAAGGGCCTCATTAGCACTACCCTCAGATGCTGGCATGTCACCCTTGGGTTTGCCTCTGCCACACCTGGTTTCCTCCCCCTTCAAATCTAGTTTAAAGCCCTCTCAATAAGTCCTGCTAACTCCTGCCCCAGGATCCTTTTCCCCTTTTGAGACAAGTGCATCCCATTTGTCATTTGCAGGCCAGGTGCCATGTAAGCTGGCCCATGATCAAAAAACCCAAAATTCTGTCAGTGACACCAGTCCTGTAGCCAGGTATTAATCTGCTGTCTCTTCCTGTATCTTTCCTTGATGTACCCTGCAAGCTGGCCCATGATCAAAAAACCCAAAATTCTGTCAGTGACACCAGTCCTGTAGCCAGGTATTAATCTGCTGTCTCTTCCTGTATCTTTCCTTGTTGTACCCTGCAACTGTTGGGACAGTGCTCCTGATACCTTGACCAGTCATCCCAAGGCCCTGAAGTCTCTCTTGATTGTCTTTAGTTTTCATCACTGCCTACCTGAAAAATTATTAATGGATAGTAGTCTGAGGGCCTAACCAGGGCAGGAAGTTTCCTTTTTACATCTTTGACCCTGGCCCCAGGGAGACAGCAGACTTTCCTAAGAAGTGGGCCTGCATATAGGACATCTCCTACAACCACAACCCACCTTTTTTTCTTTGTGGGAGCTGTTTTAATGGAGGGTGCAGGGTGACTTATCCTCTGCAGCACCTCCAACTTAATGGAACCACCTCCCTCAATGTTGTTGTTTAGTTCCACTTACAAGGCCTCATACCTGCTTTGCAAGGGAACCTGGAGGGGTGGAGTGGTCACAGTAGGAACCCTCCTCTTTCTGCCCCGGGGCAGGAACTCACTGCTATTTCCCCTTATTCCTCATGTTGCTGCATTCCACATCCTGAGCCTCATGCCTGTTGGACAGCAGCACCTAGGAAGGTGGGGAGGGTGTTTTTCCTGCCACCCTGTGTGTGGACTTTCTTCCATTCATCCCTTTCCCTTGACCTGCTTTCTTCAGTCAGGCAAGGGGAGGACACAGGAATCCCTTGATCTTTGTTTCTTGCTGGTGGTCTTACCCGCCCCTGGGCAGCCAGGGCTTGATCCCACCGGTCAATTTTCTTTTTCAGCTCCCTGATACTTCTCAACCTTTCCACCTCTTCTCTCAGCTCCACTACCAGACTGAGCAGGTCATCCACCTGCTCACACCTCACACAACTGTTTTCTGTATTACCACTCCATACCAGTGAAAGGCTCTGGCATTCTCTGCAGCCTGAGATCTGGGTAGCTGCATGTTCCCATAGCAGCTCTGTCTGAGTTGCTGCCTCTTTCCTGTTGAGTGCAGAGTACTCACCTTTGCCCCAAGTGGATACCATAGTCAGCTCCTTCTGTGAGGGTGACAACAACCAAGTGAGATAAATCACTTGAGCTTGCCTTGCCTGCTTAAACTGCCTGCACGAACTGCTTCTGCCCTGTTCACTAGACCTGGTTACCTGTGCTCCCTAGGAGGACATTTAAATCTTCCCCGGTTGCTCTTGGCAACGCCCCTTCCGGGTCAGCCCCTCTCTCGAGATCAGCACTTTCACTGCGACTCTTTTGGCAGGATCGGAATCTCCCCCTCCTCTCTCCAATCCATGCCCAGCCTCAGTTCTTACCATAGCCACTGCTGTGCACGTCGGTTCACCGCGTTTAAACCTCCCGTGGTTCCTCTGCAGTCACTGCTGTGCTCATCACTTGCTGGAGACTATCGTCTTTGTGGGTTCCTTGACCAGTGCTGTTATGTTACCGCTTATTTGTTCTTTCTTTTCTCCTTGCTGCCTGATTAAACCCACGAGTTTTTTGCCTTTATTGCTTTTTTTTTTTTAAATCCTCCTCTCCATCCCACTGGGGGCAGGGGAGGGGTGAGTGAGCAGCATGTGGTTCTAGCTGCTGGCTGGGAAAACCAGGGCTAAACAATGACATACAGGCACGCAGCATTTCCCACCTTCCCTAGTCTCAACAACCAGTTCATTTCTGCACACCACTTTTATTTGAAATTAATACTCCCAGAAAATGCTTTTATTGCCTCTTTGCCTGATAATAAAGAAAATGGTTATGTGTCATTTTTTGGCAGGTGACAGTTTTTTCTAGTTATCTCTACAAACACGTTCACTTCTATTTCATTGATCTTTCTCCTCCTCAACTGCATGATCACATATGCATACCAAAATAAAGTGTGAACTAACTGTCTTCACTTTATATTGTATACAAGTTAAAAGTTGGTTTACCAAATCACTGTTTCTGTAGAGACTGACCACAAAATGAAATAACTCAACCCCCTGTTTCCCAGTTCAGGAGAAAGTCTTTTACTATTGCTAACATTATAGTCTCACACATGCAGATGCCTTCTGTCCTGGTTTTGTTTAAACCAAGACCAGTTCTCTTTCAGTGAATTTTCCTTTTGGCTAAGTTCTTCTAAGTAACTGCACTTTTCTGAAGTTGGCTGCATGTTTTCCAGACACTGTTTGCTCCAGACCTGATAATGGTAACAATGGTATGCAGAAGAGGTCCAGCCAAGGTTGCTGATAATTTTTGCACGTTCCATAAATGAGAGGGGTGTACCTGCAAGGAGGGGCAGACAGAACAGGTGACCGGCATCTGAAGAGGACCCTGCCTGTCATGACTGTGATCCTAGCCCTAGTGTGGGGGACTACGGTGGGTACGTGGATTCCCTGACGGAGGGCATGGTAAGAGAAATTAGCCTTGAAGATATGAAGGCCTACCCATGAGAAAGATGGGAGTAAAGGAGTATCCGGAGATATTAAGGATGTACCCGTGAGAGAGAAGGGGATAGAAGAGTAACACTGATGATAGCAAAATTAGCCAATGAGATGTTACTGCTGTAACTTGTAAACAATAGTGAAGAGACACATGAATTGGTAAAACTGTATAAAAATGCACTTGTGGCAATAAATGGCATCTACTACTTTCATCCTGGAAGAACTTGGTCTATGTCGTTTGTCCGTCTCAGCCGTGACATATGGTGACCCCTACGTGATCCTGTATGAAGAAGGATCTCGCATGAAGAAGAGACAGCGGTGAAGCTGTGACAGCTGAAGACGAGCTGTGGAGACGGAGCCCGGTACAGCTGATAGAGCAGCCGAGGAGAGCTACCGAAGATCCGGATCGTTGAAAAGACACCACACTAAGAGTTGGTGAGCTACCGGGAACGGGGGGGGTATTATATTATCTACATGAAAGTTGCTTCTGAAGAAGCAGGGTATTAGCCCTCTGGAACTGACTTTACGAAGGAAGGACTGTGTTACTATGGGGCAAAGCACTAGTGAAAGATGCAAAGAAACAACTGAACTGTTAACAACATGTCACTTGTTGCTAGAGACTTTCAGAGGATTAAAAGAGCAACGGAAACATGCAGAGACAGTGGGGAGGGATGGTCTTCCTGGCTCTCCTGGGCCAGATTCGGAGGAAAAGGCGAGATTAAGTACTACTCCGACCCCCCCTGTTACTAAAGGTTCGTCAACACCGCCCAAGTCCATATGATCTGATACGGATAAGGATCCGCGACACTTTCTTGGAAAGTTAAAAGGAATAGAGGAGGAGCGTACGTATGTGTGGCCCCGAAATCAGATAAAAGCTATGAAAGACTCACATGAAAAAACAGCGTTGGGTTATATACGATCTCGGGAGGGGCCCCCGGAGCACCGGTCAGAGCAGTGCGTTCAACCGACTGCTCCGCTGTCATCAATCACGGCTCAAACGTCTGCTCCACCATCATCAGTCGCGGTTCCGCCATCTGCGTCACCACCATTAATCACAGTTCAACCTTCTGCCCCGCCGCTATCAGTCGCAGAAGGAAAAAGTGGACATTTTTTTTTCCTATCCCCCCTTGCCTGGAGATTTAGGTGGGGAGGATCCTCCTGTGGTGAGCCAGACTGAGCTAAATAACGTAATTCCTATAAATTTAGGTCCCCCCAGTCTGCCCCCGCCCCCCTCCCACGCTGCTGCAGAGCAAATTCCTGAGGGTGGGGGTAGAGTTTCAGAGCGTAAACCGAACTTACCAAAAAGCTGGGATTTACCCCCCAGCTCTTGGAAGAGACACTAATTGGCACACCACAACTACAGGCACGATAAATTCCTGAAATCCTGAGGCAGTCAAGAGACCTCGCATATCAAGCTATGATAAAGGTGCCTGAAAGCGACAAAGCAGCCAAATCATTTGCAACTTGGTCTATGTCGTTTGTCCGTCTCAACCGCAACACACTCATGTCTCTCTCCCTGCTACAGAAGTTGAATCTGGTTTGACTTCATTAAAAAAATGGTATTTATTTAAATTCCACCTGAAGTTCACTATGTAAGCAGACCTTGTATTAGAGATTTACAACATATTCTTTAGGAACAGGATCCAGTCTTTAGAAGGAGGACCTGAAACAGGATGATAAAGTAATAATTAATTAGAAAAAAACACAGGTGTGGCTCAAATAATAGCTTATATAAGTAGGTATATACTGCACTTGATCGAGGAGTTGCCAACGAGGAGAGGTCATTTGCCAGACACGATGGGAAGACCCTTGAAGAGGAAAATGCGACCAGGCTGTAAGAGTCTGCAATACAAGCTGAAGAATGCTAGATGGCAGCAAAGACCGCAAAATAACTAGATGTTTATGTAATCATTTCTTGGTATAGGTGCACTCTATGTTAAAAATTTCCAAGAACTGTAATGAATATGTAATTTTTCTGTCAATATAAGCAAAGCAAAAATGATCAGTTGTTGGTGCACTCATGGTGGAATATCCCCAGTGGGGTCCCAGTGTGGAATAAAGGAATGCTACTTTTAAAACCTTAAAAGTGGTTTTAAGAGTTATTAATTTGCTGAGTTTACAATATCACCTCAGTCAGTGTGGAGGGTAAGTTCAACTCTTGAAGATGGGGAAAATAAGAGTCTGCCAGCTGACACATTAAAAGACTTAAAATTATGAATCTTGCCACGTGGTGGTGGAATATTATAATATGCATTTACTTAGCTAAATGATTTATATGAAATTTATATGGAGCTCATCCAGTGATCTGTGAGTAGTAAAATATCATCTCCATACAGCCACACTTGTTGAGCAGAGAGAGCTCAAAGTAGGCTGACCCAGGCTGTTATATTTATGGAATAAAGTGGTTGGCTCGTAGTCAAATTGCATACAGTGGGAAAGACTCCTTGCACCCATAACTTACTGGTGTTCACTATGTCATTCTGTTCCTTTGTGGGTTTCCTCAAAGGAATTCTTGGCCTAGTTGCAGCTCAGGCCTTTACCTCCTTTGGAGCCTGTAGCAAACTGCTGCTGGTTTGGTTGGGGGAGGGTCAAGTGCATCTGTCACATTCCACCCCCTGACTACAGTGAATCCACTTTATCAGCTCATAGAGTGGTAGTGCAGTTACCTCTTGCCTCTGTGTCATAAATATGCAGTGTGTTGTAGATCAGCGGTTTAAGTGTTAAATTAATATTATATATATGCAATGATAATGTGTGCAAGCTTTTTTTAAGCAAATAGCTTTAGTAATATTAAATGTCATTGCAGCATTGAAGAATTCCTCGTGATGAACAGGGAGTATTTTTTTAGTCATGTACCAGACTCTTATACATAAAATGTTCTTAACTCTCTCACTTGTGCATTCCCTTCACCTTCTTCTATTACTTGTTCACCAGTGGTAATACTGAATGCAGCAGCCTTGTATTGCCATTTACCATTTATCCTTTTTGCTGAGGCATTGGTAAACCAAACGCCTTCTGTTGGTGTTTCTTCAGTGAGTGGGGGCACATTCAAAACTGGTGAGGGTTTGAAAGTTTGTTGTAATGCTAATGGATCTGCATTTACATGCATTTGTAATTTGGAAACTGTAGCCTGTAACAAACTGCTGCTGGTTTGGTTGGGGGGAGGTCAAGTGCATCCATCACACAGTAGCCCAGGAGGAAGCTAAATGCTCCAAGGAGAACTGTGCCAGCCCCCAGCCTGCACTGGCTTTGCCCAGCTGTGTCCCTGCGGTACTGCTGCTGGCTGCAGGTGCTTATCAAAAGCTGCAGGGAGCCCCCTGGCACATCCGGTCTCCCACATTCAGCCAGAAGCATCTCTTCACCCAGAAAGAGAATCACAGACTCACAGAATCACAGAATGTTAGGGACTGAAAGAGACCTCGAAAGATCATCTAGTTCAATCTCCCTGCCAGAGCAGGAACACCTAGATGAGGATACACAGGAAGGCATCCAGACAGGTCTTGAATGTCTCCAGAGAAGGAGACTCTACAACTTCCCTGGGCAGCCTGTTCCAGTGCTCTGTCACCTTCACGGTGAAAAAATTCCTTCTCATATTTGAGTGGAACCTCCTGTGTTCCAGTTTGTACCCACTGCCCCTTGTCCTATCATTGATTGTCATCGAGAAGAGCCTGGCTCCATCCTCATGACACTCACCCTTTACATATTTATAAACATTAATGAGGTCACCCTTCAGTCTTCTTCTCTTCTCTTCTCTTCTCTTCTCTTCTCTTCTCTTCTCTTCTCTTCTCTTCTCTTCTCTTCTCTTCTCTTCTCTTCTCTTCTCTTCTCTTCTCTTCTCTTCTCTTCTCTTCTCTTCTCTTCTCTAAGCTAGAGAGACCCAGCTCCCTCAGCCTTTCCTCATAAGGGAGATGCTCCACTCCCTTAAACATCTTTGTGGCTCTGCGCTGGACTCTCTCAAGCAGTTCCCTGTCCTTCTTGAACTGAGGACTCCAGAACTGGACACAATATTCCACATGTGGTCTCACCAGGGCAGAGTAGAGGGGGAGGAGAACCTCTCTCGATCTACTAACCACACCCCTTCTAATACACCCCAGGATGCCATTGGCCTTCCTGGCCACAAGGGCACAGTGCTGGCTTATGATCATCCTGCTGTCCACCAGGACCCCCAGGTCCCTTTTCCCTACACTGCTCTCTAACAGGTCGTTTCCCAACTTATACTGGAACCTGGGGTTGTTCCTGCCCAGATGCAAGACTCTACACTTGCCCTTGTTATATTTCATTAAATTTTTTCCTGCCCAACTCTCCAGACTGTTCAGGTCTCGCTGGATGGCAGCACAGCCTTCTGGCGTGTCAACCACTCCTCCCAGTTTAGTGTCATCAGCAAATTTGCTGACAGTGCACTCTATTCCTTCATCCAAGTCGTTGATGCATATATTGAATAATACAGGCCCCAGTATTAACCCTTGAGGTACTCCACTAGATACTGGCCTCCAACTAGACTCCGCCCCATTGGCCACAACTCTCTGGCTTCTTTCCTTCAGCCAGTTCACAGTCCACCTCACTACCTGATTGTCCAGATCACACTTCCTCAGTTTAGCTGTGAGGATGCTGTGAGAGACTGTGTCAAAGGCTTTACTGAAGTCAAGGTAGACCACATCCACTGCTCTGCCATCATCTATCCATTTCATTATGTCCTCATAAAAGGCTATGAGGTTGGTTAAGCATGACTTCCCCTTGGTGAAGCCATGTTGACTGCCCCTTATGACCCTCTATCCTCTATATGCCTTGAGATGGCACCAAGGATAAGTTGTTCCATCGCCTTTCCAGGGATGGAGGTGAGGCTGACCGGTCTATAGTTCCCCGGGTCCTCCTTCTTGCCCTTTTTGAAGACTGGAGTGACATTTGCTTTCCTCCAGTCCTCAGGCACCTCTGGGGGTGCCAGTGATCTCCAGCACCCTGCACAGGCAGGCATGCTAGCGGCTGCGCCAGACCGTGCAGGAAGGGGGTTGCATCCAGTGCTGGGAGCCCCCAGCCCTGCCACAGACCCCGGAGCTGGCAGGGGGTCCGGTCCCCCTGAGCACCTGTCTGACGGCAGCCTGGTTCAGGGACTGGAGGCAGTGGTGGGAAGAAAAGACGAGCTTCAACCTGGCTCAGAGGCAGTGGGCGCTGCAGGAGAGGCAGCAGAAGCAAGCCCGGGGTCGTCACAGCCTTTCAGCCAGCTTCACCCCCTCCCTCACCCACCAGTCCGAGTTGTTGGAGCTGAGCTGTCACCGCCGCTCTTCCCCGGCCAGACCCCATGTTCTCCCGGGAAGGTTCTCCGCGGGCGCGGGGCGAGGCAGTCCCCCGGCATTGCTGGCACCCGACGAAGCTCTGTTCTCCTCCCAGAGCCTGCGCTGAGCGGCAGAAGGCACTGCGGGACTACCTGGTAGTGGGGGCCGAATTTCACCCCCCCCGGCAGCCAGGCTAGCCAGCTCTCCATCCTCTCCTCCCAGAGTCAGCTCTTCTCCGCTTCCCAGCCCCGCCACAAACGTCCCTGCATGGGCTTCTGAAGCACCCAATAAACCCCGTCTGGCCCAGCCTTCGCCCCAGGGTCTTTGAGGGGGCACTGGCGGCGGGGAGGGTCGAGTGGGAACTCGAGCTCGGCGAGTTCCTCTCCGGCAGAGGTTCAGCGGGCCGGTGCGTAGGTGATGCCTACATAGTGCTCAGAGGTGTCGACCCTGGGGGCGTGCGGACCCTTTAAGGCGCCGAGGGTCCAGGCATGGGAGTGACAGAGGCGAATAGGTGGTGAGGTGGGCAGGCGCGTGGCTGGGCGATGCGGGGGACTCTGCGTGCAGGGAAGCCGGGGGTTTGGTCGTGCCTTTGCCCTGTGTCTCACTCGCCGCTGCTCTCACCTCGGGGCAAGGTCTGCGGCGGGCATGAGCCCTGCAGTGAGCACCCACACGGCACTGCACTGGGCCTCTGAGCACCCGTGTGTGTCCACCCTCACCTCCACGTGCATCCCCCATAACTCCCATGCATATCACCTCCATGTAAATCGCCCCCATGTGCCTACTGCACCCCACATCACCCTGGCCTGTGTATCTCCCTGTGCCTCCCGCATTCCCCCACCACCCTAGGCCACAGGGTCCACATCCCTATGGGGGGAGGTCGTAAGGCCCGCGTGCCCCTCCGCCTCAGTGGTGCTTAGCGGTGCCCAGCGGGCAGGACGAGGAGGTGGGCAAGGCGCAGCAGGCAGCAGCATGCCTGCCAGAATCCTCTATGACAGGGGTGTCAAACTCATTTTCACTGGGGACCACATCAGCCTTGCGGTTGCCTACAAAGGGCCGAATGTAATTTTAGGACTGTATAGATGTACTCCTGTAGGAGTCCCCGGTGAAAATGAGTTTGACACCCTTGCTCTATGAAGTCGACAAGATAACCAGGACAGCAGAGCACGTGTCTGTACGGGGGAGAGGGGGGGGGTGGGCAACACCCATGGGTGCGGGGCTCACCCTGCTCCCCCCAGCAGTGCCTGGTCTTCTGCGACGTGGCTCCTCAAAACCCCGTCCACTTCCTGGTGATCCCCAAGCACCCCATCTCCCGGATCAGTTGAATGGATACCCAGGATGCCGAGGTGAGTCCAGAGTTGTCTCTGGGACGTGGAGGAGATGCACGGTGCTGACCCTCCTGCTCTCTCCCCCCAGCTCCTTGGGCAATTGCTGGTTGTTGGTGGCATGCATGGTACAAGCGGAGGGGCTGGCCAATGGCTACTGCCTCAGTGAGTTGGTGTCCCCTCCACTACTCTGCCATGCTGTGGGATAGGACCCTCACTGGTGGTCCCGCAGGAGCAGAGCTGTGGGGGTTTGTTGGAGTGAATAAAGGACTCAGCATTCCAATTCAACGTGAATCACGCAAAGCCATTTATTACAGAAACAAGCCTCCTTATATATGCAACTATTCTCTGATCATGCGTCCACGCTCCAATCATGCATTCACTAATTGGATATCATCTATGTTCATGAGCTGTCCACACGCTGGAGTCTCACTGCTCATAGGTCCGTTGATTTACATCACATTGAGGTCTTGTTATTGTAGAGCTGCTTCTCTCCCACGGCAGGTCCTGCTCTCAGCTTTTGAGTTGGCCTTGAAATTCCTGGCTGGTTCAGTAACAAATCTCCATCTAACAGAAACCCCTCCACAATTCCCCTCTTTTTGTTCTTGAACCAGCCAGACCCCATTTACAGCGCGCTGAATCATCTTTGAAATACACTGCAATATACAGCACATGATTAACACAACAATCACAGTTACATATAATGCAACTAAGCCTTATTTAATAAGATCAAACAACTACCCACTTATTCCAAAACATTTAAGCTATGTGTCAAACCTTAATTTTACTACGGCAATCTTATTAATGTACTGTTCTACTTTGTCTAAAGCACTTATTAATAGATCCAGAATAATCAAACAAGTTAATACAGCACAACCAGAATCCTGATGTTAAAAGCAGAAAACCTATAACTGCGTGATTTTGTAGAGCAACATGTCCAATACCATCAACATCTATTATTAATTGAGTTAGTACTTCAGAAGTTAGATTAACCTATTTAAAAGACCAATAGCTTAACTTTGATATGTCTCCTAAGGTTTTACCAGCTGCTAGATCAGTGAGAAAGAGTGCATTGACTATCTAAGCGTAATATTGCCTTTTTGACTCTCCTGCTGTTTGTTCAAATTGTCATTCTCCACAGAAGGCACACCACGAGCTTGCTAATAGGCTTCTAGATCACCAGGTCTGTGAGCATCCACAACACCGAACCAGGATTCATGGTCTACATCTGAAACAGTCCTCACAACTTATCTCCCTCCTGTCCATTCGCATTCACCGAATCCTTGCCATCTCCACTCAGCCACGGCCCGACCCACCTCGCAGGAATCCACCCCGATCCCCGCCCTGCAATGCCACAAACACAACCCCCTCCCCAGGCCTTCAATCGATGTGGCCCTCTCCATTGACCAGCAACCTGACCACAACCAATGTAGGTTCCCTCTGACCTACCATGGCCTTGGGTCATACTTGCAAATTATTTCATCACATACAATGACTCCGACAACTGGCCCTGTGGTGGTGTTTCCCCTACTTCTCCTCCCCCCCCCCTTTTTTTTTTTGTTTTGTTTGTTTGTTTGTTTTTTGTTTGTTTGTTTTTAAATAAACAAGCAAACAGCTTCGGAATCAGATACATGCGTTGGACCTTGACTACGTACTCAAAATCACAAATCAAATATAGAGGTTCCTCCTTAAAAAGCTCTAAGTAATTTAAAGCTGTGCCAAGTTCTGCTAATTGGGTTGAACCTTCAATAATTTTTACAGAATAATGCCAATTTTTATCTTCATGCCAGACCACTACAGCTTTATGAGACTTCTCAAAACCATCAACAAAAACTTTGCAAGTATGTAGGATCAGACCAAAACCAAGTATGGCCTGTGACCTGATGTTAAAGACTTGAAGGTTCTGCAGCAATTTACATTTATGAATGCCAACAGCTGTGCTGTTAAGAAAACCAGCTAGTTCAATTTACAAGGACATAGATTACAAATAAAAAAAATCAGAATTAAATTTCACAAATGGTACGTATATAATAAAAGGATCATGGCCTATTAAGACTTAAATTCATTCCCTGCATTTTCTTGATCAGAGTGACAATTGATCTATCAGTCTGTTAGCAATCTCATCATACTGTCCCATAATAGCCACAGGTTGTTTCTTAGACAAATCTGCAAGTCCAATCGAATGCAGTTAGCTTCTAAGGTTGTCAGAAATTTATTCATCAAAGTCTCTAATTCCATTTTGGTTGTCATATTTATTGGATATTGTTTTCCCTTACCGGATTGAAGTCCTGTTTCAGTTCTATCAGTGTAGTGTTTTCTTTATCAAAACATTGGCTGTTAATACTAGTGGAAATACAGCATTCCAAATTTCCTTGGACATGTCTCACTTGCAGCAAGCATATCTTCACCATCCAAGTAGCTTCTTGTGGGCCATGCAACTAAACAGAATTCTCAGAAAATGTTATTTGAACTTACAATTTACTTAACAAATCTTGACCCAAGAGATGTACAGGGCTTTCTGGCAGCTACAAGAATTCATATGGTAAAACTTTGTTTCAAATTTGGCATTCCATTGGTCTCAAAAAAAAAAAAAAAGGTCTTTCTTTCTTTCTTTCCCACAATCTCAAAAACTATCATGGTGAATTTACGAAGAAGTCTTTCACAATTAGTTACCACAGAATAAGTCTATTAACAAATTTTTGGTTTAATTTCCCAGTTTCATTAGAACTACAGATCTGCTAGGGATGCCTTTAAATTTCACCCCCAGACTGCTCCATTCAGTATTACATCGCTGCAGTGGGGGGGAGAGAAAACCCCCCTTTCACCGCCTTGAAAGTGGGCAGCCAGGTTTTTCCAATTTTTTTTTTTTTTTTCTCTCTCTTCTTGCTGCAGTTCAGATGTACCAAGGCCACGCAGCTGGCATAATTGCTGGTACGAAGTAGGAGGCCCTGGCAAAATCCTCAGTTACAATGAGCTGAGTTTATCTTGCAACTTGACACAGACCTGGGATATTTTGCTTTTTTTGTTTTCCCATTTCATTCCAACCATAATACACTTTATATGCAATTCCGAGTAGCTCAGCAATAGTTACATTACTTAGCTCCATTTACCTTTTACAATTTACAGATGTCAAAAAACAGTATAATAAACACAAATCCATTATTCTGTTTTCCTAGATCCAAATCAGTCCATATTCTAGCAACTTTTAAATACAACCTCTTCCAAATTCACATCTATCATAGCATTTAGTTTTAGTTCCCATACCTCCAACAAATGCATAAATTCAATGCGAATCAAAGTTTAACAACTTAAATTCTTTTCTGGTCTCAAAATTATTAGGTAACAACATAAGCAATTACTCTAATTTGTAAGGATACATCCTAAGGGGGAGCAAGGTAGTACTTGAGTAGCAGAATCGGTTCCCATTTTGTAATTATCTCCCCAAATAAAATTATTTTGGTACTAAATATATATATATCTGCAAATTAAAATACTGAGCTCAGATATAAAAACCAAATACCAAGTTCAAATATGCAGATGGATCACAGTTACACTAATTCAAGACAATATCTCAATTTTTGCATTGCACCTTTGAACTTGTCCTGGTTTTGTTGAAAAACAAGTTTCTCTTTTAGTGAATTTTGCCTGTCAGCTAAAGCCTTCATATTAGCTGCATTTTCCTGGAGAACCAGACACATGTTTTGGTAAACCTAGCAACTGAATGCAAACTTATTGATAAGCACGGATGGACATCTCGTGAGAGGGGCAACGAGAAACTGGTGACCCAGAGACTGACCAGTGGTGTATAACATTCCATTCATGTGAATACTTCATATAAAAGTGGGAGATCACAAGGATCTCACCCTTTTCCTTTTCCCTTCTGCTTATGGTTGACATTAGGAGAGGACCTTGCTAGTCGTCCCTGCGAACTGAGACCTAGTGAGAGACTGAATCCAGCTCCGGTTGGCTACAGAGTCTAATCCAGGACTTTGGGTGCTGGCTCTGCAGTTGCTGAGACTTACAAGATTGGTTTTGTATATTTTGTATTATTTTCTCTATTCTTATTAGTAGCATTAGTAAAACATCTTTAATTTTTCCAACTCTCTTCTCTCTGTCCTTCTTTCCCTCCCGATCGCCTGTCCTTAGTGGGAAGGGGGGAGAGGGAGGGGCAAAAGGGGGAAGTGGGGGGGAGAGGAGGTTAACAATACATCTGCCAGGGTTTTTGTTGTCACCCTGCAATCTAAACCCTCGACAGAACTGCTTACTACTCAGCCAGATGGAGGTACCTCTGGGTCTCCCTGACAAAACAGGGCAGTGCACGCTGGCGCCCAATTGGCACCCGCTCCCCCGCCGCCGCAGCAAGCTGGACTGGGCAAGGCTTTTATTAGTGTCTCATCTGGTACGCTACAACTGTTATCCCAAAACCAGGATTCTTTACATGGTGCGCATACAAAAGAGCCAAATCAAGCACATCGAGATGAGACACAGCCTATCATAGAGTTGTGCAAGTCTGGATACTGGAATAAAGCTAGCATGCTAGAAAGAAAAATAACAGTTGCTACACACGAAAATTTTACCATCACATTCACTCAGTAAAGAACTAAATTACTCATGGTCTTCTGTATTATCACAAAACGCACATTTTGAGTCAACAGATTCTCATGATTTAACAGTTTGTGAACTCATCGTACCATATAACAAAGACCTACCAAAACTGCATCATGGTTAAACAGATACCCACAAAGAAAACAGGTTAATAAGGAAATCATCTTGCAGACTTTAACAAGTTTACTGTGACCTGTGTGTTGTCAGTTAATTCTCTCTCAGCTTGTTGAAGTTCAAATCGCTCCGCCTGTAAAACTGTCTGAAATGATTTAATGATCTCTTGTAGAGTTTTTTTTTGTCCTGCTCTTCTCGCCTTAAAAACAACATTAATTGCAACACAGAGTTTTACTTCAAGATTCTATTCTCTGGGCGCTTTTCCCATTCATCTAACTTACACAGCAGTTAACACTAATTTCAATACTTAACAAGATCCTATTTTCTCCTATTTCCAAGTGCTTTCCTATGTTGTAAAACACCTCCCAATACCGATTTCTTAGGAACACAACTGAAAACAGTAATTTCTGACCCCATCTTGTAAGTAAAGACCTTGAGAAGAGGGAGGGAGGGAGGGAAACACAGGGCTGCTTGCAGCGTGAGTCGGAAAAATGGGGAGAAGGTTTTACGGCACAAAACAATTAACTCACATTCCTGACAAGCTGCTTGATTTTCAGAGAGGCAATACACAGAAGCATGTAATATGTACTGTAAAACTCGCAAATAACATGTTGATAGCAAACATTAGTATTCTCTACTGCTAATTTCAAGGCCAGTGCTTCCTTAGCTTCTAAGTTTTCAACCTGCTTATTGATGACATCTTGAAGGTGGTCAATAAATTGCATGTAATTCTCATTGGGACCCTGATTAATATCTGTAAATAATTTGGCTGCTTTGTTGGTTTCAGGCACCTCTGTCATAGCTTGATATGCGAGGTCTGCTGACTGCCTCAGGATTTCAGAAACTAATCACGCCTGTTATTGTGATGTGTCAATTAGTGTCTCTTCCAAGAGTTGGGGGATACCCGCCCCTTTCAACGAATCCCCATCGTTCCATCCTAAATGATCTATAGCTGTTACATTACATAGGTCTAATTTTGCTTTAGTCTTTCATGGTTTTTATCTGATCTCGGGGAAACATGTACACATACTCTTTTTCCTGTTAACTTTTCAAAAAAAAAAAATGCTGCAAACCCTCATCTTCATCCAAGTCATCAGATAACGCGGACTTGAATGGTGCTGTAGAATCATTACTAACAGGGGGGTTCGGAAGAGTGCACATTCTCGCCAGTAGTTTCTAGAATCATAATTATTCGTAAAACCTGAGTCCCCAGGCACATCCCCTTTCCCATCACGATCACCATGACCGCATTGCCGACTGCTGGATTCACTCGCTATTAGCTGATCTAATCTTCCACACAGTTCTTTTGCCCAGTTCTTATCCGGCAACTCCTTCTGCTCTCTCGTGGAAGTTGGAGGGTTAAAAGACAATAAAGGCAGATACAAATTGGTAAAAGGATTGATAGTACACTTGTTTACAACTTTAGCATTCTCACCTTTCACAGGTTCTTTGGGCAAAGTTGTCTGACTCCAATCCTTTGGACTTGCTATTCTCATCAGGGTTGGGTAATAGTGTAGGAGACCACCTGCTCGGCATTTTTCCTCCCCCCTGCCCTGGACTGCTGAGCTATAGGGGATGCCAAAAGCACAGTAGGGGATGGAATAGGGACGGTATCAAAGACATGAACCGGGTAAACTTCACAGCGACTTTCAGGATTCTTATCAGGCTGCAACGCTACAAAAATTCCAGCAGCAGCAGACCATTCAACCTTAAGATCTTTTAAGGTGGTAATTATAAACTTCGATGTAGTTACTAATGATTTAGCTTCTTTATCTCCATTGCTGACCTTATCCCATAATTTCTGCCCTATATCGTCCCAAAGTTCAAGTTTAAAAGCCTTCTCGGTTTCTCCCAGGTAGCCGTTAGTTCTACACCAAACTAACAGTCTATGTATGTTACTTTCTTAATATTTAAGTCCTCTCACAGAGAGAATATCAGGAGGAGCTTCACTCTTCCCTCCTCCTGCCCCAGCCGCTCACCTTTTCCGGCGATTTCTTTGACAAATTTGTCTGCGGAATGTCCGTACGCCTCCTCCCGGTTCTCAGTCCAGCTGATCCACCTCCAGCTGGACCACTCCAGGCTTTTCCCCGATCGTAGTGATACACCGTTCAGAGTATCACGTCGGGGTCACCATTTGTTGGAGTGAATAAAGGACTCAGCATTCCAATTCAATGTGAATCACGCAAAGCCATTTATTACAGAAACAAACCTCCTTATATATGCAACTATTCTCTGATCACCCGTCCACGCTCCGATCATGCATTCACTGATTGGATATCATCTATGTTCACGAAATGTCCATGCACTGGAGTCTCACCGCTGATAGGTCCATTGATTTACGTCACGTTGAGGCCTTGTTATTGTAGAGCTGCCTCTCTCAGCAGGTCCTGCTCTCAACTTTTGAGCTGCCCTTGAAATTCCTGGCTGGTTCAGTAACAAATCTCCATCTAACAGAAACCCCTCCACAGGGGTTGGCCTGATCTCTGTCCCTCTCCCAGCAGTGATGAATGATGGTGATACCAAAAATCTGAAATTAGTAATAAAATAATTTAATAAAATTAAGGTTCATATATGTTAGGTGTTAGGCACTTACTAGGCATTAAGTAAAAAGAATGGTATTCATTAAGATAAGCAGGAGAAGGCTACCCTGTTTCCCCAAAAATAAGACAGGGTCTTATATTAATTTTTGCTCCAAAACTTATTACTTTTTTATATGTATAGCTACCTAGACACTATTTAAATTGACATTTTTTAATGAACTGTAACTAGGGCTTATTTTTGGCGTAGGGCTTATATTTCAAGCATCCTCAAAAATCCTGAAAAATCATGCTAGCGTTTATTTTCTGGGTAGGTCTTATTTTGGGGGAAACAGGGTAAGACACAATGCGCTTGCTCTTAGAAGACAAGGTGATGAGACCAGCACAAGGACCAGTTCAGACTGTCTTTGCGGTTACAAGCCAAATAACAAAGGAACTGTGCCTGCCCAGGACTTGAGGTCAAACAGCAGGGCGGCTGAGAAAGACTTACTTCCTCCCAGGACTCTCGCAAGACCCCTGACTCATTGAACTGCGCATGTGCTGGGGACATTTACATATAGAATCATATAATCATTTCATTTGCAAGAGATCCTCAGGTTCACTGAGTCCAACAATAACGTAACTCTAGCACTAAACCATATGTGAAGTGGTTCCAAGAAATGTAATGCATATGTAAAGGATTTCCTGGAAATGTAATGAATATGCATGATTGTGGCAGATGCACTCGACCCCCCCTCAGCCAAACCAGCAGCAGTTTGGTCCAGGCTCCAGAGGAGGTAAGGGCCTGAGCCATAGCCAGGCCAAGAACTCCTTCCAGGAGACCCACAAGGAAGCAGGATGGCACACTGAATGCCAGTAACTTGTGAGCGCAGTGAGTCTTTTGCATACTTTTCCTACTGCATGCAATTTGACTACGAGTCAACCACTTCATTCTATGAATATGACAGCCTAGATGAGCCCACTTTGAGCTCTCCCTGCTAAATAAGTGAGCTGTATGGCAATGGTTTTACTACTCACAGGTCAGTGGATGAGCCCAATTCAAGTTCAGTATTAATCATTTAGTTTAAGTAGATGCACACCAAATGTAATGAATCATTTAGCGGTATAAAGTAGTATGTTTTTTAATATACTCTTTTCTTTATGTTACTTGGTAAGCTGGATTTGCTAAAATTTTAAGCTGTAAAGTTGAAGAGAAACTGCCAAATTCATGTATACCGTGATTAAGTTACAAAAGATGTACCCATCATTAACCAATTGACGTGATAAATGCTTTCTGACCATCTGCAAAACGAGGGGATATTTTTCAAGTTTTAGATCCTTCTGCATGACAAGAGAGAGACAGGAGATTAAGTAATACATTGATTAGAAGCAGAGTTTATATTTAAATAATAATTAATAGATGTATTGTAAGAAATTAAACAATTATAACTAACTTCATCAGTTATTTTTTAGTATAGATGTATGTCAAAATTTTCAAAAATTGTAATACATATGTAATAATTATGTGAATATAAGCAATGCAAGAGCATCCAGTCTTTGGAGCACTTATGGAGGATGATCCCCAGTGTTCCCCAGCACTGATAAAATAAAAGAATGCTGCTTAACAGTATAACTGACTCTGTCGTTAAGTTTATTTCTCCATTTCAAAGTTCTGCTCATATTTACCAAAAGCAACTACAGACTACACTGAACACTTGAAAGATAAGGTCTAGTTTGCACTTTGCTTGGAAAAACAGAACTAATGGGAAAAACGACGATCCAAGGCTAACACGGAGACATTACAGACATCTGCAAAACAGGGCCTATTTTGCACTTTGCTGAGAAGAAAGGATTTATTCAGACAAAACAGTACCTGCAAGGCTATGGACCATAAATAATGTCTAAGCTGAACAAAATAAAGGCCGACATGGAATCAGAGAAAAAGATCCAATGAGAAGCAAGAAGACCTCAAAATGAAATATTGCTATTGGACTGAATCATGGTACGAATGATTTGCAAAGATATAAAAGTCTATGGTTTTCTATGCTCAGGTCGGAACCTCTGTGCAGGTACCCAGCTTGAGCCAGTCCTCCTGCTATTCTACTCCATTAAATTTTTTTTTTCTGAGAATTTGTTTCCTGAAAGTCTGCTCTGCATACGGTTATCAGACCTCGCCTGAAAGTTTGCCTCTGGAGTTCTAAAATACAGACTCCGGAGTGAACGGTTATCAGGGAGAGAAGAATCTTAAGAATTTTAAACTCAAATAACATTTTCTGAGAACTCTGTTCAGCTGCATATCCCACAAGAAAATGCTTGGAAAGCACAGATCTGCTTGCTGCAATCAGAACAGCAAAGTGAGCAAGAAATCTCCAAGGAAATTTTGGATACTGTATTTTCACTAGTATGGGCAGCTAAAGTACCTGGTAAAGCCAACACTACACTAACAGAACTGAGACAGAACTGAAACAGGACTTCAATTCGGTAAGGAAAAACAACATCCAATAAACATGGAAGCCAAAGTGGGGTTAGAGACTTTGATTAACAAGTTTATGCACTATGGACTTTTGCAGGAATGTCAATCAGAATATGTATGTATGTATGTATGTATGTATGTCTGTCTGTCTGTCTGTTTGGGATTGGAAGGGACCTCAAAAGATCATCTAGTCCAATCCCCCTGCTGGAGCAGGAACGCCTAGGTGAGGTCGCACAGGAATGTGTCCAGGCAGGCTTTGAATGTCTCCAGGGAAGGAGACTCCACAACCTCCCTGGGTAGCCTGTTCCAGTGCTCTGTTACCCTCACTGAGAAGAAGTTCTTTCTCAAATTTAAGTGGAACCTCTTGTGTTCCAGCTTGATCCCATTGCCCCTTGTCCTATCATTGTTTGCCACTGAGAAGAGCCTGACTCCATCCTCGTGGCACTCACCCTTTATATATTTATAAACATTAATAAGGTTACCCCTCAGTCTCCTCTTCTCCAAACTAAAGAGACCCAGCTCCCTCAGCCTTTCTTCATAAGGGAGAAATAATACTCATAAGGGAGAAATAATACTCCAATTTTGCCAGTAAAGAAACCACATTCTATGGAATACTGGTTGATACAATATTTGAGAGCCATTAATCCTATTGTGATAAATGTGCACCTGGTAGTGCCAAAGCCCATACACTCTTCGACTAATATAGCAGGAAATAACATTTATTTTACTGTTTTAGACTTGAAAGATGCATTTTCTGTATACGATGGGATTTAGAGAGCCAGAAGCTTTTCACCTTTGAATGGGAAAGACCTACCACTGGAAGAAAGATGCAGCTTGCTAGACTGTTTGCCAAAAGGACTTAAGAACAATCCTGCTTTGTTTGGTGACATACTGGTAAAATAATTAGAAGCTTGGCAGGTATCTGTGACTGTGTTGCTGATTCAGGAGGCAGGGAAATTAACTTTGGGACAGCAGATTACTGCATTTGCACCATATGCTGTGGCCTCAGTGCTGGAACAACAAGGACACCGTTGGCTGTCACCTGGTACAGTACCAAGCAGCATTACTGGAACAGGATGATGTAGGTTTAAAAACAACAACATTTTGAATCCTGCTATTCTATTGCTTATATTTAATCATAACCAACTACTGAACAAGTTTTTTCTAGCAGACCAGACTTAAAGGATTCTCCACTGGAAGATGCAGAGTAGACTCTGTTCATGGGAGCAGTTTTGCTCTGAGTGAAGAACGACCATCTGGATATGCTGTGGTAACTAGAGAATATAACTGAATCACAATCATTGCCATCAAATATGTCAGCACAGAAAGCTGAGCTGATTGCTTTGATTAGAGCCTAAGAACTGTAACAAGGCGAGTGGGTTAATATATAGAGACTCTGCATATGCTTTTGGAATTGTGCATGCACATGAGACAATGTGGAAAGAAAGAGGACTTCTGACTTTACAAGTATCACCAGAGGTGTCAGTAATGCATTGTAAGGCTCACCAATTTGGACAATCTGAAGTTAAACTGCAAAGAAAGTGGCCAATGAAGCGATAATGTGTGCCTTGATCCTACAAAACCTATATGAGAGTAGATGCTATGATAGTAAGTGTTAAAAGATATGCAATTTGACCTAAAATGCAAAGTTGTAAGATCGGGTTAAAGCCTCCACCTGGAGAGGTAAAAAGAGGGAATTTTCTGGGACAATTTTGGTAAATTGATTTTTCTGAATTTTCCAGATGACCTGAAACTTTCCCATGACGGACCAACAAAACTAGGGAAGTAGCAAAGAAATTATTGAATAAAATCATACCAAGGTTTGGCCGTTCCACATTTTATAGTAGAAATAATACAGACCATTTCTACTCTTCTAGGGGTAAGATGGGATTTACATACCCCTTAGAGACTTCATTGTAGTGGGAAGGTAGAAATAATGAATCAATCTATAAAAAGACAATTAGCTAAATTGTGACAGGAATCTCATGCAAAATGGATAGATGTATTGTAAATTGTTTTCCTGAGAATTCACATTACTTCAAGAATAAGAGAAAAAGTAAGCCCTTCTGAAATATTGTATGGGAGACCCTATTCAGTAAACTTGTGTCCTGGTTTTGTTAAAAACAAGACCAGTTCTCTTTTAGTGATTTTTCCTTTCAGCTAAGTTCAGCTAAGTGCCTTCTAAGTAACTGCATATTTTTCCTAGACACTGTACTGGTGCTGATAAGAGGACCAACGGAATGCTGAAGAAGCTCATGCTTAGATTTATTACTATGGTAACCAAGGTTAACGGATAATGGGACATATTTGGAAGGAGGAGTGGATGGAACAACTGACTAAAATTGACCAACTGAGTATTCCATCCCATAATCATCATGTACCCTATATAAGAGCAGAGATCACAAGGGTCTCGCCTCTTCGACCGTGGCTAGAATCTGGAGAAAACCTTGTCTGTCTGCCTGTGATCTATAGGCCTCAGGCCCTGCATCCTTGAAATCCATTTTCTGGTTTGCTGTGAAGTCCCGCCCATGACTTCCGGGTGCCTGCCCTACACCTGCTGGAGCCAAGCTCCTAGCTCCGCCGCTGCTGGAGTGATGCCAACTCCATATCGGACATTCAAGATTGCTTTTGTATATTTTGTATATATATTTATTCTCTATTTATTAGTAGCATTAGTAAAACCTTTAAAATTTTTCCAACTTGTAAGACTCTTTCTAACTTGAAGTCCTTCTTCCTTATCTTTCTATCACCTTTTATGGTGGTGGGGATTAACAGAGGGCATCTGCCATTGTTTATTGTTGCCTTGCTTTAAACCTTGACAGATTTAATTTGTGACCCATACAGGGAGAGATGAACGTATGGGGAAAGAGAAAGTATGGATAGAGAGAGCCATACGGGGATAAGATAAGAAAAAAACTGTAACAGGTTTTGTTTAAAGGATGCTGTTGCAAATTTGGTTGGATTTAATAATGTCTTTTTTGGGATTAATTCTTATTGTTAATATTTTTGTGTGGAATGTCATCTCTGGAAGTCAGAATAAAGTTGTTATAAAAGTTTTGTTCATGGGTTGTGTAGAAGTGATTTATTTAATCCTAATTAAGCCAATGATGTATTTCTATTAATTGTTATCATACTTCAGGAGTATGCATTTTTGGAATTCTTTGGTAGAAGCAGAAGAAATTAAAGAGACCTGTGCCTTTTGTTTTCTCAGTTTCAGGAGTGATATTTTAGGACAGCTATTTAACTATTCTCTGCCTGTGGCATTAGAGCAAATTATAGATGCTTTGGGGAATTTTGAATATCCCTGGACATTTGAGTGAAGAGTCTCTGGAATGTGTGTCAGTCTTTGCTAGTGACAGGAATTGCCGCTCTTAAAGCTACAAGCACTTCAGCCACTGAAATGCCCATGCCAGCTACTGTACCCCCCTAGACAGATTCTGCAACTACGTCAGTTCTTATAACAGATACAATAGCTACTGCACCCCCCTCAACAGACTCTGCAGCAACTCCAGTTCCTGACTTGGATACTGCAGCCACTACAACTGCAACATCAGTTACTGCATCCACTCAAACCCCCACAACATGTGATGTGGCCATTCAGACTTGAACAGTATTAGTTCACAGAATCACAGAATGTTAGGGATTGGAAGGGACCTCAAAAGATCATCTAGTCCAATCCCCCTGCTGGAGCAGGAACACCTAGATGAGGCTACACAGGAATGTGTCCAGGCCTTAATTTTGCTCTTCGAGATCAAGGTAAATGAACCATTGATACAGGGAATTAACAATTAACTAATTAACACTTAAAGAACTAACACTTAAAGACTTAAAGAACTAACAGAGAGCTAACCCTTTAACCCACATCACTATTGCCTAACCTTGCTTAGCTTTGTGTAACTTATTGTATGAGAAAAAGGAGTTCGCTGACGCCTTGCAAAGATAGTAATCCTTGGGTGCATCCTTGGTGCATCCTTGGGTGAACTAGATAACAGAAACTTGGGCACAGGACAGGGGATATGCCAGTTTTAACCAACTCAGCAGTCTGAGTCCTAACCAACTCATCACACTGGACCAAAGGTGACGGTGTACAGAGAAGAGGACCCGGGTTCATGATCACTGCGCAGGTGCAACTAGGAGGAACCGGAGGTGGAGACTATGGAAATGGTCTCCTGGAACTCATTGTAATAAGAGCTGCCTTCTCGGGGACAGGTTATGAATATGTATAGGCATTCCTAAAACTTTCATGAATATGTAACACTTGACTGCATTTAACCAAGCTCACAGCTACTGTAATTTTACACATGTATTAGGTGAAATTATCCCTCATGTGTCCAGCGCTGTAAATACATACCTTCTTTACAATCTTAAGGGTTGTAAGATCATTTCTGCGCCTCACCATCATGAGTCCATCACCGAATGCACCGTGACATTAAATTGGCATCACGGACAGGATTCTGGGAAACAGAGGAGTGCAGGTAGTGTAGAGGGCTCTGTCTCTTGGAATCAAACCAGAAGATCTCAAAGTGCAAAAGGGGTGTTGCTCTCATGTTGATGAGAATTGTCTGCTAGGGAGAGTGAAGGGGTAATCTTATTTGTTAGTATAACTAAGTTGAGCCTTCCCGTAGCAGATTTTTGGCCCCTTCAACCACTCAGGAAAGAGAAGGGTGATGCAGCAGTTGCTGTGGCTTTTGTAACTAAGTTGTGCCTTCCCATAGTGGGTTTTGCCCCTTCGTAATAAGAATGACTGAAAAGGCTAATAATCGAGATGTGAGAAGTCGAGACTCGTTCTACACACTTTTAGCAGAGTATGGGGCTTGACCCTCCGTACCTGGAGAAGACTGGGCTCATGATAATTGGGCTAATTTACAGAGTGTAGTAGACCGAGTGATTTCTTTATAGACTAAGTCTAAGTTTAGATCAAATAAGGATAAAGCTATAGTCTGTGCTGTCCTAGGAGCTAACCTAGTAGCAGCGATTGAAGATCATCTCAGACGATGTAGTAATGAAAGCAAAATTATAGAATCCCTTGAAAATCTGGTGCAGATTTTGCAAAAAACTACCTTCAGTTTAGAACAACAATTAGAAAAAGAGAAGGAAGAAAATAGCTTATTAAAAAAAATATTTAAAAAACACAGGAGTGCTGAGAGAGTGGGAGCTAGAAGAGAAAAGTATCCGACAAATAAATCAAATCAATGAGGAGCATACTGACCCTCACATTACAAGTAAGCAAACACCTTACACTGACACTGAGCTGACCAAACTAAAGAAAGAGTGTGGTCACCTCCCTAAAGAATCTGAAATGGAGTACGTGTGACACGTATCCCTAACTGGGGGAGAACCCCTGGCAATCACTGGCACACCCAATCAATTGCTAGAAAGTGTACACAAAGCAGCCTGCTTGCAAATGATACATGAAAGAAAATTGATTCCCGAATATGAATCCCCAATGATGCTGCCAGTGAATCCTGACATGATAACTCCCTTGATAAGGGGACTTCCAGAGTCTCTCCGAGAAACAGGAAAACTAGAACCTCCATTCCCTAGTAGTGGGCAGGGGGATGGAGGATGGATTTATATCCAACAGCTCACACACACAAAGAGGGGAGATTTATTGATCACGGCTATAGTGGGTCCTAAGCATGCACTTGTAACCTTTTTAATCGATGCCAGTGCACAGATTTCTGCTCTGAAGGAAGAAGATGCTAAAAGGTGTGGGGTTTCTCCCTTGAAGTGACATTTTTGCGTCCTCAGTGCCTTACAGTCCACAGAACAATACCCCCTTCCCCTGGGTGCCAAGAAAGGTATCAAACCGGTTATACAAGAAATGTGAGAACAAAGAGTGGTAATAAATGCCCATTCTCTTTTTAACTCCCAGTGTGCCTGGGAGAAAAGTTTGTTCGTTGCTAGCCTGACTCTAGTAGAAGTAGAGAAGATTGCATGACAACAGCCGATCGTATTAAGAAGCTCATTTAAAATAATAAAAACAGTCACTTCTGGGGCCCGTACCCCTGATGAGGTGGTCCAGGAAGCCTCAGTATGAAAGTGGTATGCTCAGATTGAACACTATTGTAACATTTTCTCAATATCTGAAGGAACTTTAAAAAACCTAGCTATACAAGCTGTGGGCTGGGTAGCTTCTCATCAGGTAGATGGGGGATCCGCAGAAAATGGAATAACTGAGCTGATGAGTTAGCAAGACTGGCCCCCGTACAAAAGGACCAAATTTCAGAAGACTGGGAACGCTTGTTAGAATGGTTACATGTAAAATGCAAACACACTGGAGCTAAAGGCTTGTATCATGAAGCCCTGGTCAGCAAACAATGTCGAAGACAGCTTGAAAGGCACCCTTTAGAAGACAACCCTCTACATTTAAGGGAGGGTAAAGGTTTGTGGGATATCTGGCAGGTGGATTATTTTAGCCCCTTTAAGCAAACAGGAGGTAAACATTTTGTGCTGGTGGGGGGGAATAACCCCAGAATTGGTCCAAACTGAAGCTTTTGGCAGGGCTACAGGTGAAAACACTGTGAAACAATTGTGAGAATGGTTTGGAACTTTTCCAAAACCACAAGCTGCACCCCCGGATAATTGTATCATTTTAATTATTCTTGCCTCAAGGAGACGAGCCCTGTTTGTTTTCCTTTTTGCAGAAGAACTCTGAGGGAAACAGAGAATAACACAAATCATTCATTAATCGAATCTGAAGGCCTAAATTTTTAAAATGACCAATAGTATAAGCTGCTAATGCTTTTCTACATCTTTTCACTTACCTACTGTAGTAATTGAATGGGAGTGGGATAGTAAAGATTAAGTTAAAGACCTAACTGGTGTGTTGGGGACAGGATTGGAAGTCTTAAATGGTATTGATTCAGAAATATTAATGAATAAATTGGCTACCAGAAGTAAATATAAAAGACACACTTAGTGTGGTCCAAAATAACCTTTCTTTGGCTCTCAGTTGTACTCAGGCACAACTGTGGATGCAATCAGTAGCCACCTCAATCATAAGAGAAGCCACTTTACTTTAGTTTACTTTAGTAAACTTCACTTATAACCCCATCACAAACACAGCCACGACCTTTGTGTTAACCATACACAATGCTTCAATATACATAATTTACCCTATCATTGCATTAGGATTGAACCACAACAGAACTATACTCTATCCTTTCGAACACAGAGTATGGGTCCAAAAAGTAGAGGAAAAATGGCAAACTGTCAATTTAGAATCTTGTATTGTGCGAGAACAGCAAGGATTCATCTGTGAAAGTAATACAATCAGTGCTCAAGACATTTGTCTGAACACTGAGCAGAATTTTTGTCATTTTGAGATTCGTCCTGACAATCAAGAAACTGTATTAGTGTATATTGGCAAAGGTTGTGTGTGCTTGAGGACTGCTTGTAACTCTATATTAGTAGATACAGTGATGGTAAATATTAGAAATCATTCAAATTTTTGTGTTTGTAATTTTGTTAAAATTACTGGATGTGATTTTTCTTATTTAGCACCAGTTATATCTCATCAACTTATACAATCTAATGATACACCGATTTACAAATTACTACCTACACCTGTCAGGATGAATCTCACATTGGTAAAGCAATTGTTGCAACACCACGACTTGATCAAGATCTTGGAAGAAGTTCAAGTAAATGGACAGAAAACCTTGATAACCGTTCACCACAATGCTGAAGAAATTCACCGTGTGTTGAGTAGAAAAAGATGTTGAACATAAGTGGTGGGACACGCTTTTTGGGTGGTCACCTACTGCTACAGGCATCCTGAACAAGTTGTGTCACTCCATAGTTGTTCTCTTAGTATTAGTTTTGATAGGTTTTGTTCTGTCCGCCATATTGCATGTTTTAAATTGGAATTTGGTAAAGCGTTTGACACATTTAACATCTGTACTTAATGCACATAATTTGTTTAGTGTACCCTCCAATGTAGACATCCCTAAAACCATTGATACAAAGCGGATCACGTGGATATAAACCACTTTTCCTTTTCTTCCTCTATACCTCTCTTTGAGGATTGTGTTACTGCCACAAGCTCCTGATAATAATGTTCAGCCATGGGGTGGTGCAGGAGTCAGTCCAAAGAACAGTATCTGCTTGAACATTGCCATCAAGAACAGATGGACAACGACTTGGAGAGAGGCCTGAGGAAAAAAACTGTGTTATACAGGTCTCTCCGATCTGGGGACAATAGCTGTTGTCCAGAAGATGGATTTCCACCTGCTGCTTCAGCCAAACCTGCCCCCCCACCTCCTCCCTGTTACTAAGACCAATGAAGAAGAGCATGCGCAGAGGCTCGCCGAGGGTCTTGAGGTCACCCAAAGGACCAGAAAGAGACCCCTGAACGTGAGACCACAAAGGCGCAGACAGGTTCTGGCAGGTGAAGCGGAGATTCTTCGAGCCTGTGCAGTTAAGCCTGGATTGCAAAACAAAGGCGGAGATTGGCCTCGACCCATGGGAGTGAGGGGGGGTGAAGAAGCATAAAAGATGGTTCCTGACTGGACATTGTTGAGGTCTCCCCACCAAAGGATCACGGATCACGACAGAGGACTGGCAGGATGCTGTTTGGGACCTGGGACCATAGGGATGCCTTTGGACCCGTGATGGTAACCAACCCTCTTTCCCCCTTTCCTTTTTCTTTCCCTTTTTCTCTTTCTCTATCGCATGCCACTTTATGGGCAAAATAATAAAGTAACACTGTTTGATTGAATTAAAACCCCTTGGCATTTTGGTTGTCTAATTTTGCGCTTCGAGATCAAGGTAAACGAACCATCATGAGTCCATTACTGAATGGACCGTGACAGTACCCCAAAGACAGTTTTAGGCAGACAACAAGTTCCAAAATAGACTTTATTCTGGCCAGAAAAGTGCAGCCAACAAACCAACTGTCCTGGTTTTGTTAAAAACAAGTTTCTCTTTTAGTGAATTTGCCTGTCAGC
Organism: Patagioenas fasciata; assembly: GCF_037038585.1. Lineage (NCBI taxonomy): Eukaryota > Metazoa > Chordata > Aves > Columbiformes > Columbidae > Patagioenas > Patagioenas fasciata. Next base: position 39,036,956 of record NC_092559.1, read on the forward strand.
TAAAGCCTTCATGTTAGCTGCATTTTCCTGCAGAACCCAACACGTGTTTTGGTTAAACCTAGCAATGGAATGCAAACTTATTGATAAGCATGGATGGACATCTCACGAGAGGGGCAACGAGAAAACTGATGACCGAGAGACTGACCAACGGTGTATAACATTCCATTCACGTGAATACTTCATATAAAAGTGGGAGATCACGAGGATCTCAGCCCCTTTTTCCCCCTTTTCCCTTTTTCCTCATGGCTGACATTAGGAGAGGACCTTGCTGGTCGTCCCTGCGAACTGAGGCCTAGTGACAGACTGAATCCAGCTCCGGTTGGCTACAGAGTCTAATCCAGGACTTTGGGTGCTGGCTCTGCAGTTGCTGAGACTTACAAGATTGGTTTTGTATATTTTGTATTATTTTCTCTATTCTTATTAGTAGCATTAGTAAAACATCTTTAACTTTTCCAACTCTCTTCTCTCTGTCCTTCTTTCCCTCCCGATCGCCTGTCCTGAGTGGGAAGGGGGGAGAGGGAGGGACAAAAGGGGGAAGTGGGGGGGAGAAGAGGTTAACAATACATCTGCCAGGGTTTGATTGTCACCCCGCAATCTTAACCCTCGACAGATAATTGGCGCCCAACGTGGGGCAAGAGAAAGGGGTAAATTTGAAGATTTTTGACTTTTCTACTGCTCTGACATACCTTTCAATTTTCTTGGCACGGTGCCAACTCATAGAGTTGTGATACTCGTGCGTCTGCTTGCTTTGGATATTTTTTAGTGATATTAAGGCAAAGTGAATTACATTGATTTAAAAATGTTATGGCAAAAGTTGTATCAGTTATTTTCTACATTGTGCTCGCTGATCCCATATCTGTGTTGGTGTTTCTTTCTGAATCGAAGTATTCATTATACAACAACAAGAAACTGGACAGCGGTCATGATGATTCTGTGTGGTTTGGCATTGGTTTATTTCATTATACTGCAGCCGCTAATGAATTTCTACTCGCTTCTGCTTTACCTTGAAAAACCTCCAGGAGAGATTAAAGAGCAGAATGGCTCTATATTTGCTAATTGGTCAAGCGAATCTTTAGAAAGGCTGACTAACAATACTTTTGTGTTTTCACTAGGACAGTTTGCAAATGTTTTAGAGAACTTTGAATATCCTTGGAGCTTTGATAGAACTGTGATGGTGTTATCTGGTTTGCTGAATGTGTGTCAGTTTGTGTTACTGTTAAGAGAAATGAGGTTCAATAGGAGGTTTGCGTCTCTTCTTAGTCTTGAGATTTGCGGTGCGTCTTCGGAAGCTTTAGCAAAAAGCACTCCTAGCCGCTCGAGAAAAGGCAAAACAGCCAAAGCTGCTGCTACTGCAGCCACTGCCCCCCCAACTGCGGCTTCACAGGCTGAAGCTACAGCTCCTACGCAGAGCTCCTCTGCCAAGGTCGCTGCAGATAACGTTACTTCTCTAGCCTCAAAGGCTAACAAGGCAGCCCCCCCGTCTTCACACACTGCTCACTGTTGCTGCTGTAACCACAGCAATCACTGTGACAGTCATTCAGACTCTGAAAATGAATCAAATGATGGTGAACCCATATCAGCATCAGTTGCCGGTTGTAAGAAAGTCACTAGAAAGACTACCCATGCAGCAGGTGATGGCACAGGGCCAACATCAACCCAAGGGGCATCATCAGGACAGGGTGGAGATGAAGTGACCACCACTCGGTCCTTTTCTCCAGGTGAGCTGAGAGATCTGCGAAAAGACTTTAGTCGTCGTGAAGGCGAGAATATTTTAACCTGGCTGCTGCGATGCTGGGACAATGGGGCAGAAACAATTGAATTAGAAGGTGGTGAAGCCAGGCAGCTGGGATCTCTGTCAAAAGATTCCACCATTGATAGGGCAATTTCAAGAGAGTCTAATGCCGCTGCTCTCTGGACCCGACTCCTGGCAGCTATGAAAGTCAGATTTCCCTACAAGGAAGATTGTATATCCACGTTAGGGAAATGGAATACTATGGAGAGAGGTATCCAGTTCCTGAGAGAATTAGCTGTGTGAGAGATCATCTATCTAGGACCAAACAGCCAAGAGGGGACAGACCCAGAGAGAATCAATTGTACAAAATCTATGTGGCGCAGATTTGTACAAAGTGCACCACCTGCATATGCTAAGTCATTGGCAGGAATGGTCTGGTCAGCTAGAGGTGTACAAGAAATTAATGAAGTGATTGAGCAGCTCCGGTACTTGGAGGACAGCCTTGCTGGTTCTCTACGGGCTTGTGTCTCTTCTGTGGAGAAACTGTGTGAAAAATCTGATGACCGGTTTGAAAAGCTGTTGCAAGAAATCAAAGAGCTCAGAGAAGAATCGTACCGTTCACGATCTGCACAAACCTATGTTTCAGCTGTTAGGAGAAGGGGTTTCCAATCTCGAGAGAGAGGGCAGAGACAGCCCACAAAAAGAGGTTCACTGTGGTTCTTCCTACATGAGCAGGGAGAAAACATGAATAAGTGGCATGGAAGGCCTACCTCAGAACTTCAAGAACGAGTACGTGAGATAAAAGGAAAAACTCCTAGGAAGGTGGCTGCTCCAGTTTACAAAAGGGGCAGAAGAGATTCTGATACTCTTGAAGGAACCTCTAATTCACACCCAGAGACTGTGCAAAACAGGAATTAGAGGTGCCCTGCCTCCAACCAGGTGGAGGAAAGGGATAACAGAGTTTATTGGACTGTACAAATACTATGGCCTGGTACAACACAACCCCAGGAGTACAAAGCTTTAGTGGACACTGGTGCTCAGTGCACAATAATTCCTTCTAATTTTAAAGGAACGCAATCCATCAATATTGTTGGAGTGACTGGGGGATCCCAGGAGCTGACTGTTGTAGAGGCTGAAATGAGCCTAACTGGAAAAAACTGGCAAAAGCATCCCATTGTGACTGGTCCAGATGCTCCGTGCATCCTTGGCATAGACTACCTCAGGAGAGGGTATTTTAAGGACCCAAAAGGGTATAGGTGGGCATTTGGTATAGCAGCTGTGGACACTGAGAAAATTGAACAGCTGTCTGATTTGCCTGGTCTTTCAGATGACCCTTCTGTTGTAGGACTGCTGATGGTTGACGATCAGCAGGTGCCAATTGCTACCACGACGGTGCATCGCTGGCAATACCGCACCGATCGAGACTCTTTGATTCCTATCCAGAAGCTGATCCGTCAATTGGAAAGCCAGGGTGTGATCAGTAAGACTCGCTCACCTTTTAACAGCCCAATCTGGCCAGTGCGAAAGTCTAGTGATGAGTGGAGACTAACTGAAGACTATCGTGGCCTGAATGAAGTTACACCACCACTGAGTGCTGCTGTGCCTGACATACTAGAACTGCAATTTGAACTGGTGTCAAAGGCAGCCAAGTGGTATGCTACAATTGACATTGCTAATGCATTTTTCTCTATTCCTGTAGCAGCAGAGTGCAGGGCGCAGTTTGCTTTCACCTGGAGGGGCATCCAGTATACATGGAATCGCTTGCCCCAGGGGTGGAAACACAGTCCTACCATCTGCCATGGACTGATCCAGACCACGCTGGAGCAAGGTGAAGCTCCAGAACACTTGCAATATATTGATGACATCATCGTATGGGGCGACACAGCGAAAGAAGTCTTCGAGAAAGGTGAGAGAATAATTCATATTCTTTTGGATGCTGGTTTTGCCATAAAACGAAGCAAGGTCAAGGGACCTGCACAAGAGATCCAGTTTTTAGGAATAAAATGGCAAGATGGCCGTCGTCAGATCCCAATGGATGTGATCAACAAAATTGCAGCAATGTCTCCACCTACTCATAAAAAGGAGACACAGACTTTCTTGGGCGTTGTAGGTTTTTGGAGAATGCATATTCCTGACTACAGCCACATTGTGAGCCCTCTCTATCGAGTGACTCGTAAAAAGAACCAATTTGAGTGGGGCCCTGAACAACAACAAGCCTTTGAACAAATTAAGCGTGAGATAACTCATGCGGTGGCCCTTGGACCAGTCCGAACTGGACTAGATGTTAAAAATGTGCTCTACACCGCAGCCGGAGATACTGGACTTACCTGGAGCCTCTGGCAGAAAGCACCAGGAGAAACCCGAGGTCGACCCTTAGGTTTTTGGAGTCGAGGATACAAAGGATCTGAGGCCAACTATACTCCAACTGAAAAGGAGATACTAGCCGCATATGAAGGAGTTCGAGCTGCTTCAGAAGTGATCGGCACTGAAGCACAGCTCCTCCTGGCACCTCGACTGCCGGTGCTGAGCTGGATGTTCAAGGGGACGGTTCCCTCTCCACATCATGCAACCGAAGTTACATGGAGTAAATGGATTGCACTGATCACACAACGAGCTCGAATTGGAAGTCTGAACCGTCCAGGGATATTAGAAGTGATTACAGAATGGCCAGAAAGCAAAGACTTTGGGATGTCTCCAGATGAGGAGGAAGTAAAACGTGCTGAAGAAGCACCACCATATAATACGCTTTCAGAGACTGATAAGCAGTATGCACTGTTCACAGATGGATCCTGTCGTCTTGTAGGAAAACATCGAAGGTGGAAAGTTGCTGTGTGGAATCCCACACGACAAGTTACAGAAGCCACTGAAGGACAAGGTGAATCCAGTCAGTTTGCAGAAGTGAAAGCCATCCAGCTGGCTTTGGACATTGCTGAATGAGAGAAGTGGCCAATACTTTATCTCTATACTGACTCATGGATGGCAGCAAATGCCTTATGGGGGTGGCTACAGCAATGGAAGAAAAGCAACTGGCAGCGCAGAGGTAAACCCATTTGGGCTGCCACACTGTGGCAAGACATTGCTGCTCAGCTAGAGAGCCTGCCTGTGAAAGTTCGTCATGTAGATGCTCATGTGCCTAAAAGTCGAGCCACTGCGGAACATCTAAACAACCACCAAGCAGATCAAGCTGCTAAGATTAAAGTATCTGAGGTGGACTTGGACTGGCAACATAAAGATGAACTTTTCCTAGCTCGGTGGGCCCATGATGCTTCAGGGTATCAAGGTAGAAATGCAACATACAAATGGGCTCGTGATCGAGGGGTGGATTTAACTATGGACACTATTTCACAGGTTATTCATGAATGTGAAACTTGCGCCGAAATCAAACAAGCAAAACGGTTAAAACCTGTATGGTATGGGGGGCGATGGTTAAAGTATAAGTATGGAGAAGCTTGGCAGATTGATTATATTACACTTCCACAAACACGTCAAGGTAAGCGTTATGTACTTACAATGGTGGAAGCAACCACTGGATGGTTGGAAACATATGCCGTACCTCATGCTACAGCCCAAAATACTATCTTGGGCCTTGAGAAGCAAGTCCTTTGGCGGCACGGTACGCCAGAAAGAATTGAATCAGACAATGGTACTCATTTCAAAAACAGTATTATAGACAATTGGGCCAAAGAACATGGTATTGAGTGGGTATATCATATTCCATATCATGCACCAGCCTCTGGGAAAATTGAAAGGTACAATGGTTTGTTAAAAACTGCACTAAAGGCACTTGGTGGTGGAACCTTTAAAAACTGGGATTCACATTAAGCAAAAGCCACTTGGTTGGTCAACACTAGGGGATCAACCAACCGAGCCGGGCCTGCCCAATCAGAAATTCTACGTACTGTAGAAGGAGATAAAGTCCCTGTAGTACACATGAAAAATATCTTAGGAAAGGCAGTCTGGGTTACTCCTGCCTCAGGCAAAGGCAAACCTATTCGTGGGATTGTTTTTGCCCAGGGACCTGGCAGCACCTGGTGGGTGATGCTTAAGGATGGAGAAGTTCAGTGTGTACCTCAAGGGGATATCATTTTAGGTGAAAATATGCAATGTTGAACTGTATGATGTGAATTGCCGCACTAACAATGTTTAATAAGTGTCTTTCAGATCAAGACAATGGTGATGAAACTAGAGCTAGCTTCTTCAAGTGGCGCCCGACACCTTCTTCGAAGTTGGTGTCCTTAACCCACAAACAGTGGTCATGAGATGCACTTGTACCATTTTTCCTGCCCTGGGAGACTGTTGTGACAAAATGAACTTAATGAATTTTTCAAAGGATGGTCCACTGATGTAGTGGCAGAGCCCCCCCCGCCCCAGGGGGATGGGGTTGTCGCCAGCCTGGCTGAGAGGTGAAGCCAGAGACAAAAGAGACTAAAGGAGCACCATTAGAAGGTAACAATGAGTGAGCAATCGCCGGACACATGCGTGCAGAGCGCGTGGACAGTACATGCAGCCTATCATGTTATTGTATAACACGAGTTACAACCAATCACGTTGTTGTAAGGCGCGTGGACAGGGCAGCTTTGCTATAAAGCTAGCCCGGTCCGACAATAAAGCGAACTCTGTGAACATCATATTGGTGTGTCAGGTTCCGTGGCTCGCATGGATAAAGCAACACTTTGGTGACCCCGACGTGATACTTCGTATCGAAGCAAGATCGCCGGAAGTGAAGACGCGAGGACGCCACCTGGGGGCGACACCAGCCCAGCGCTCAATCATAGCGGAAAGTAGGCCTACGAAGAAGCAGGTGGCATGGGAAACACGGCATCCGTGGAAGAAAAAATAATAGTGAGAAGTATTCTGCAGCTGGCTGCAAGAACAGGAAGAATTTTGGAAAAAGACGCGGTGGAGCGCCTTTTACTATTCGCCCAGCGTAAGGGCTGTGTTCGTTCGACGGACGAATTTTTTTCTCCCAGTACATGGGAGGACATAGGGACCGAACTATGGGAAGCGGTTACAAGGGGGAGCCGCGAGGCTTGCGATCTCGCCGGACCCTGGCGGGAGGTCAGGCAGCTAATGCAGGAAGTCTCAGAGGAGCCGGAGCTGTGTGCCGTCCCCTCGGAGCCGCCCGCCGCGAGCTGCCCACCCTCCGAGAACTCCGAAGAATCAACACCGCTGGTATGTCCCGTATCAGATCTGGAGTTCTGGGGCGGAGAGCAAATTATACCCTCTGCGCCCGTTGAGCCATTGCCTGGCTCCGACAACGAATGGCAGCAACCGGCAAGTTTCAACAAGCCAGGACAAGTTAATCCAGCCGACGTGCCTTTGCCGGAGGACCCGATGGAACACCAGGACGGAGCACCGCAGAATCGCCCTGAGTTCCAGGAGGAGAGCCACGTGCAGAGCCTGAAGGACTTACTGAGACGGCAGGAGAGCCAGATACAAGAAGTTCTAGAAGCTATGAAACGACTAGATGGCGGTAACAGTAAAACTTCGCGGTTAATAGCATATAAAAAGGCGTCAGATGCAATTAAGGACGGGCTGGAGGCAATTGGCAGGGAATGTGAAAAACGGGGAAAACAGGAAAGGGAGGGGGTGGAATTAGACCTCACTCCGGAGGAGCTCCGTATCAAAAGGGAGCGAATACAAAAATGGGCTAGACAATGTGTTGAAGATGGGATGTGGTCTGTAAGAGAAGCAGATGAATATTTGAGAGCGCGATATGGAAAAGGGCTGGAGACTGGGTTAGCAGATCGGTTTGCAAATATGCGCCGACTTACTGATCCACAGGGAAACACAAGGGAATTGTATAGCAGTGATAATAATGATAATTTGGGTGCTGCCCCTGTGCATCAGGGTAGAGATATTCCTCGAGATCATTCTTATAATGCAGGGCAACGTTGGCAAGGAGTAATCAGAGATGCAACTATTGAAGGGATCATGTTACCTGGTAGTATTACAGCAGTGCCAGTGCACATAGATAATAGAGGACAAAGGCAGTGGTCGCCTTTTGATTGGAAAACGGTTAAGCAATTGCAAAGTGCAGTTATGCAATATGGTACGGATAATAAGCATGTGATGCAGCTAATCAATTCATTTTTCAAGGAGCAAGTACTAACTCAAACAGATATTAGGGCGTTGATGGAGTTATTGCTTCCTCCAACGGGGTATTTGCTGTTCTTGGACAAGTGGCAGGGGAAAGTGGAATTGGCAGTATTAGAAAATGTTCGTTTACCAGCTGATGATCCGTTGCGGTTAGCTAGCATGGACCAGTTACTGGGTCGTGGGCAATATGCGGATGGTGCTACTCAGGCAGCACTTCATCCAAGGATTTTGCAGCAAACGCAAGGGCTTGCCTTGGCGGCAGTGAAAGAATTGCCAAATAGAGGTAACCCTGTGCCACCCTATTCTACAATAGAGTGGGATCCTGGGGAACCATATATGACATTTGTGGATCGTTTAAAAGAAGTGATAGATGCCTCTCCTAACTTGACTCCAGAGGCAAAAGCTGCTGTGGGGAAAGATTTGGCTATGATGAATGCAAACACCCAATGCCAACAGATATTAGCCGGTTTGGGAAAAACTGCTTCTTTAGCAGAGATGGTGGAAGCTCGCACACAGGTACCGATTATGCAACAGGAGGTAGAAAAAGCAAAAATACATGCTCAAGCCCACGCTGCAGCCTTGGCTGCAGCACTTAAGCCTGCAATGAAAGGCCGAAGCCCTTCTTGTGGCCTAGCATGTTTTACTTGCGGACAGACAGGACATCTTAAAAGAAACTGCCCTCAATATGCTTAGCAGCATTGCAAAAATGGCATAACTCTCCAGTTAATCTGGTAACAGATTCTCTTTATGTTGTGGGAATTGTACAAAGAATACATAGAGCACTTTTGCAGCGAGTTTCCAATTCCTTGTTGTTTGAAGCATTGTTAGATTTGTGGAACGTATTAGATTATAGGACAGCACCAGTATTTATCATGCATATAAAAAGCCATACTAACATACCAGGTGGTCTAGTAGAGGGAAACAGCACCATAGACAAACTTGTGGCAGTAGCAGATATATCCCCTTTTGAACAAGCCAGACAAGCTCACGAATTCTTTCATCAATCCTCAGCAGCACTCCGAAAGCAGTTTACAATTACAAAGGAACAAGCTCGAGCCATTATTGCAGCTTGTCCTGATTGTGCCCGCATAGTCCCTCTCCAACAAAAGGGAGTAAATCCTCGGGGCTTGCAGCCAGGTCAGTTATGGCAAACTGATATTACTGAATTTGCACCATTTGGCAGACAAAAGTACATTCATGTCTCCATAGATACCTGTTCAGGACTGCTGTGGGCTACAGCCTTGACCTCAGCAAATGCAAAGGCAGTAAAACGTCATTTACTACAAGCTTTTGCTGTCATGGGTGTCCCTACACAAATCAAAACAGATAATGGTCCTGCATACCACTCTGACAGACTTGCAGCCTTCCTCACCCAGTGGAAGGTACAGCACCTGTTTGGAATCCCTTATAATTCTACTGGCCAAGCAATTATTGAGCGTGCACACCGTGCATTAAAAAATCTTTTGTCTGTTTTGAAAAAACAAGGGGGAATTGGTGTGAGCCCAGAAGAGGTATTGATGAAGGCATTGTATGTGCTGAACTGGCTTAATCCTAAAAGTGAAACTGAAATGGAACCAATTGTTATGCACCATATCAAAAATGTCAAAGATTTTTCCGAAAATGTGCCTAAGGTTAGTGTGTTTAATCCGACAACACAACAATGGGAAGGTCCTATGTCACTAATAACCTGGGGAAGGGGATATGCTTGTGTTTCTACAGGTAACCACAAAAATTCATGGATCCCAGCAAAGTGGGTGAGACCTTGGCTAGCTAACAGAGAAGAAACCGATTGCAGTGATGACAACCCTTAACCTCAGACATGTTATCGCTTTAAGCAACGAATGTAGCCAATGTTGAGAATACCACTTTGTAAAACAGAGCAGCAATTAATGTTTTGTTATTGGACATGTTCACAGTTATGAAGAGTTTGATTGTATGTGTTGTTTGAACTTAAAAGTTAAAAAGATAGAAGATTTGCAGAACAAGAAAATAACAGAAGATATTGGGTTTTTTGGGGTGAATGCCTTGTTTGGTTAAAAGGAATATTGAAAACAGGTTTGTTCTTGTTAATTGTAATTGTATTAGCCTTAATGTTCTTACCCTGTATTTCACACTGTATTTAAAGCATGATACGGCGTATTGTTAATATAAAATAAAAGAGGGGGAGATGTAGTGGCAGAGCCCCCCCCGCCCCAGGGGGATGGGGTTGTCGCCAGCCTGGCTGAGAGGTGAAGCCAGAGACAAAAGAGACTAAAGGAGCACCATTAGAAGGTAACAATGAGTGAGCAATCGCCGGACACATGCGTGCAGAGCGCGTGGACAGTACATGCAGCCTATCATGTTATTGTATAACACGAGTTACAACCAATCACGTTGTTGTAAGGCGCGTGGACAGGGCAGCTTTGCTATAAAGCTAGCCCGGTCCGACAATAAAGCGAACTCTGTGAACATCATATTGGTGTGTCAGGTTCCGTGGCTCGCATGGATAAAGCAACACTCTGATTAATTACTCCTGTGTATATATGTACATATGTGTATATATATATATATAGTAGTAGTGATTAATTAGATTGTATTGATAGATTGTATTAATAAGGTTTAAGTATTCAGTGAATGTCATATTATAAGGGGTGGAATGTCCTGGTTTTGTTAAAAACAAGTTTCTCTTTTAGTGAATTTACCTGTCAGCTAAAGCCTTCATGTTAGCTGCATTTTCCTGGAGAACCCAACACATGTTTTGGTTAAACCTAGCAATGGAATGCAAACTTATTGATAAGCACGGATGGACATCTCGCGAGAGGGGCAACGAGAAAACTGATGACCGAGAGACTGACCAATGGTGTATAACATTCCATTCACGTGAATACTTCATATAAAAGTGGGAGATCACGAGGATCTCATCCCTTTTTCCCCCTTTTCCCTTTTTCCTCATGGCTGACATTAGGAGAGGACCTTGCTGGTCGTCCCTGCGAACTGAGACCTAGTGACAGACTGAATCCAGCTCCGGTTGGCTACAGAGTCTAATCCAGGACTTTGGGTGCTGGCTCTGCAGTTGCTGAGACTTACAAGATTGGTTTTGTATATTTTGTATTATTTTCTCTATTCTTATTAGTAGCATTAGTAAAACATCTTTAACTTTTCCAACTCTCTTCTCTCTGTCCTTCTTTCCCTCCCGATCGCCTGTCCTGAGTGGGAAGGGAGGAGAGGGAGGGGCAAAAGGGGGACGTGGGGAGGAGAGGAGGTTAACAATACACCTGCCAGGGTTTTTGTTGTCACCCCACAATCTTAACCCTTGACAGATAATTGGCGCCCAACGTGGGGCAAGAGAAAAGGGTAAATTTGGAGATTTTTAGCTTTTCTACTGCTCTGATGTACCTTTCAATTTTCTTGGCACGATGCCAACTCATAGAGTTGTGATACTCGCGCGTCTGTTTGCTTCGGATATTATTTAGTGGTATTAAGGCAAAGCGAATTACATTGATTTAAAGATGTTATGGCATAAGTTGTATCAGTTATTTTCTACATTGTGCTCACTGATTCCTTATCTGTGTTGGTGTTTCTTTCTGAATCGAAGTATTCATTATATAACAACAAGAAACTGGACAGCGGTCATGATGATATTGTGTGTTTTGGCACTGGTTTATTTCATTACACTGCAGTCGCTAATGAATTTCTACTCGCTTCTGCTGTACCTTGAAAAGCCTCTGGGAGAGATTAAACAGCAGTACGGCTATGTGTTTGCTAACTGGTCAAGCGAATCTTTAGAAAGGGTGACTAACCATACTTTTGTCTTTTCACTGAGACAGTTTGCAAATGTTTTACACAACTTTGAATATCCTTGGAGCTTTGATAGAACTGTGATGGTGCTATCTGGTTTGCTGAATGTGTGTCAGTTTGTGCTTCTGTTAAAAGAAATGAGGTTCAATAGGAGGTTTGCATCTCTTTTTAGTCCTGGGATTTGCGATGCGTCTTCGGAAGCTTTAGCAAAAAGCACTCCGAGCCACTCGAGTAAAGGCAAAACAGTGAAAGCTGCTGCTGCAGCCACTGCCCCCCCAATCGCAGCTTCACAGGCTGAAGCTACAGCTTCTACACAGAGCTCCTCTGCCAAGGTTGCTGCAGATAACATTACCTCTCCAGCCTCAAAGGCTAACAAGGCAGCCCCCCCTTCTTCACACACTGCTCACTGTTGCTGCTGTAACCACAGCAATCACTGTGACAGACATTCAGACTCTGGAAATGAATCAAATGATGGTGAACCCATATCAGCATCAGTTGCCGGTTTTAAGAAAGTCACTAGAAAGACTACTCGTGCAGCAGGTGATGGCACAGGGCCAACATCAACCCAAGGGGCACCATCAGGACAGGGAGGAGATGAAGTGACCACCACTCGGTCCTTTTCTCCAGGTGAGCTGAGAGATCTGCGAAAAGACTTTAGTCGTCGTGAAGGTGAGAATATTTTAACCTGGCTGCTGCGATGCTGGGACAATGGGGCAGAAACAATTGAATTAGAAGGTGGTGAAATCAGGCACTGGGATCTCTGTCAAAAGATTCCACCACTGATAGGGCAATTTCAAGAGACTCTAATGCCACTACTCTCTGGACCCGACTCTTGGCAGCTATGAAAGTAAGATTTCCCTACAAGGAAGATTGTATATCCAAGTTAGGGAAATGGAATACTATGGAGAGAGGTATCCAGTTCCTGAGAGAATTAGCAGTGCGAGAGATCATCTATTTTGGACCAGACAACCAAGAGGGGACAGACCCAGACAGAATCAATTGTACACGACCTCTGTGGCGCAGATTTGTACAAAGTGCACCACCTGCATATGCTAAGTCATTGGCAGGAATGGTCTGGTCAGCTAGAGGTGTACAAGATATTACTGAAGTGATTGACCAGCTCCGGAACTTTGAGGACAGCCTTGCTGGTTCTCTGTGGGCTTGTGTCTCTGCTGTGGAGAAACTGTGTGAAAAATCTGATGACCGGTTTGAAAAGTTGTTGCAAGAAATCAAAGAACTCAGAGAAGACACGTACCATTCACGACCTGCACAAACCTATGTTTCAGCTATTAGGAAAAGACGTTTCCAATCTCGAGAGAGAGGGCAGAGACAGCCCACAAAAAGAGGTTCACTGTGGTTCTTCCTACATGAGCAGGGAGAAAACACGAATAAGTGGCACGGAAGACCTACCTCAGAACTTCAAGAACGAGTACGTGAGATAAAAGGAAAAACTCCTAAGAAGGTGGCTGCTCCAGTTTACAAAAGGGGCAGAAGACATTCTGATGCTCTTGAAGGAACCTCTAATTCACACCCAGAGACTGTGCAAAACAGGAATTAGAGGTGCCCTGCCTCCAACCAGGTGGAGGAAAGGGATAACAGAGTTTATTGGACTGTACTTGCACTGAAATCAAACAAGTGAAACGGTTAAAGCCTGTATGGTATGGGGGGTGATGGTTAAAGTATAAGTATGGAGAAGCTTGGCAGATTGATTATATTACACTTCCACTGTTGGGAAGTAAAATGTGGGAAAGCAAGATGTGCAGTTCCAGCCATCTGGATGATAAAGAAAGATCAATACTAACATGACCATCCGGATGGTCGAAGACATAATACTAACATAATAATATGTAAAGGGCCTTGGACAGATTACTTTGAAGTACATTTCTCGTAACTGTAAAAAGTTATAGCCCAAACTCGTGAGAATGGTATCTCGGGCCAGATAACCGCCCCCAAGTGCATGGGATGTGTGAATGTCCTTGGGCCTGGTCTGTGAATGAGTGGAAAAACAAGTGAGACAAATATCACATGAATTTAGTGTGTTCTTAATAACAATTAGTGGAAAAACACCTTTTTGTAAACATCTTAGCATCTTAGTCCAGACCTGTACCTGTAAATCCTATGGTCAATGGTGAATAAAGAAGGTAGCCTAAGCCTAGGCCTAGGTCAGCTCTCTGCCTGGCCAGGCTCTGCACTCCTTCCTGAACAAGATCTTTGCCTCTGCATGAATTTCTGTCTGCGTCCTGGTATGCGTTGTTGTCACCCCATATTGAGTGCACACCCCTGGGCTGGCATTCTAAACAATCTAAACCGTCCTCGACACCCCCAAAAAGTGATGGATGTCCTACCCTGTCGGGCAGAGGGGGGAGACCCAAGACAGCCCCTGCCCTATCACTGTTGGGTAGAGGTAGGGGACCAAAAAGATGATGAGGGTTAGAAGCAAGTTCCAGTTTGGTGCCACGGGCAACCCCCCTCCCTAACTGCTTTGCTTCTCCAGATGCTCCTCCGTAATAAGTTCGAGGCCCTGGATCTTGAAGAAGAGGTAGGTGAGGATGTGGTGCAAGGCCCACCTACGAGGTCACATAGGAAGAGGTAGTTGACTCCACGCCTCAAGACTGCCTCTGATAAGAAAGAAAGAAGGGTAATTGCAGTAGGCGATTTCCTTCTGGGAGGAACAGAGGGCCCAACATACAGAGTTGACCCTCATCATAGGGAAGTTTGTAGTCTACCAGGAGCCCGTATCAGGGATATCACCAAGACACTTCCCTACCTGGTGCACCCAATAGACTACTAGCCACTGCTGATCTTCCAGACAGGTGGGGAGGAAGCTGCATCCCGTAGTCTGAGGGGAATGAAGAAAGATTTCAAGGTCTTGGGAGGGTTGGTGAAAGAGTCTGGGGCACAAGTGATTTTCTCTTCCCTCCTTCCATTTTTGGGTGACTATGTGGGATGGAATAGAAGAATTCAGTCCATAAATTATTCGCTACAAGACTGGTGCTACAGAGAGGACTTCGGATTGTTTGATAATAGCTGGTTTTATAAGACACCAGTCCAGACAGTGATACGTGGGAAAGGTTTATCTCACAGGGGCAAAAGGATACTGGGACAGGAATTAGCAGGGCTCATTTGGAGAGCTTTAAACTAGATTTGATGGGGGATGGGGTTGTAGCTGGGCTTGCACCAGTGGGGCAGCACTGTAGTATTGAGGCCTCCCTAGGGTGAAACTGGTGTACTCAACTCACTCCGTGAAATGCCTGTACACCAATGTGTGCAGCATGGGGAAAAAGCAGGAGGAGTTAGAAACCTGTGTTAGGGCAGGAGATTATGATCTGGTGGCGATTACAGAGACATGGTGGGACAGCTCACATGACTGGAATATGGTCATGGATGGCTATGTCCTTTTCAGGAAAGACAGACCAGCCAGGCGTGGTGGTGGAGTTGCTCTTTATGTGAGAGAGCAACTACAATGTATTGAGTACTGGGGCAGATGAGAAGAGAGTTGAGAGTCTGTGGGTGAAAATTAAGGGGCAGGCTGACAGGGGTGATACTGTTGCGGGTGTCTATTATAGGCCACCAGAGCAGGGTGAGGAAGTTGCCGAGGTCTTCTACAGGCAGCTGAGAGTGGCCTCACAGTCACAGGCCCTGGTTGTCGTGGGGGATTTTAACTTCCCTGATGTTTGCTGGAAGGACTACTCAGCCAGACATCCACAGTGCAGGAAGTTCTTCCAGTGCATTGACCATAACTTCCTGATGCAAATGGTGGATGAGCCAACTAGGAGAGGAGCACTGCTGGACCTCATTCTCATTAACAAGGAGGGTGTGTTTGAAGCAGTAAAGGTTGAGGGATGCCTTGGTTGCAGCTACCATGAAATGGTGGAGTTCAGGATCTCATGTGGCAGAAAGAGAATAGCAAGCAGAATTGCAACCCTGGACTTGAGTAAGGCAAACTTAGGCCTTTACAAGCAATTGCTAGGGGAAATCCCATGGGCAAGGCTGCTTGAAGGTAAAGGGGTCCAAGATAGTTGTTTAGCATTCAAGGACTGTTTTTTCCAAGCTCAAGATCAGAGCATCCCGACACGTAGGAAGTCAAGGAAGGGAGCCAGGAGATCCGTGTGTTTAAGCAGGGAACTGCTGCGCAAGCTCAAGTGGAAGAGGAGAGTTTACAGATCGTGGTAGAAGGGGCTGGCCACTTGGGGAGAATATAAGGCTGTTGTCAGAGGATGTAGGGAGGCAACTAGGAAAGATAAGGCCTCC
Organism: Patagioenas fasciata; assembly: GCF_037038585.1. Lineage (NCBI taxonomy): Eukaryota > Metazoa > Chordata > Aves > Columbiformes > Columbidae > Patagioenas > Patagioenas fasciata. Next base: position 39,052,815 of record NC_092559.1, read on the forward strand.
TTAGAATTCCACCTGACGAGAGGGGTCAAGGACAACAGAAAGAGCTTTTTCAAATACATGGCAGATAAAACTAACACCAGAGGCAATGTAGACCCACTGATGAACGAGGTGGGTGCCCTGGTGGCAGAAGATACAGAGAAGGCAGAGTTACTGAATGCCGTCTTTGTCTCTGTCTACTCTGCCAGAGGCTGTCCTGAGGAACCCTGTACCACTGAGGGCCCAAAGGAAGTCAGGACAATGGTGGAGTCTGCCTTGATTGATGAGGATTGGGTTAGGGAACAATTAAGCAATCTGGACATCCATGAATCCATGAGTCCAGATGGTATGCATCAGTGGGTACTGAGGGAACTGGCTGAAGTTATTGCTAGGCCACTCTCCATCATCTTTGCTAAGTGTTGTGAAATGGGAGAGGTTCCTGAGGACTGGAGGAAAGCAAATGTCACTCCGGTCTTCAAAAAGGGTAAGGAGGACCCGGGTAACTATAGACCAGTCAGCCTCACCTCCATCCCTGGAAAGGTGATGGAACAGCTTATCCTTGGTGCCATCTCAAAGCATATCAAGGATCAGAGGGTCTTTAGGGACAGTCACCATGGCTTCAACCAGTCATGCTTGACCAATCTCATAGCCTCTTATGAGGACATAATGAGGTGGATAGATTGCGGCGATGAGGAACGACGCACACTGGGACACAGACCAAGATGCACACACAGGCAGAGATCTTGTGCAGGAAGGAGCGCAGAGCCGGGCAGAGCAGAGAGCTGAGCCAGGCTGAGGCCCTCTTTATTAGCCTTTGATAATTTATAGGATTTACAGATACGGATCTGGACTATGATGTTTTATCAATAATTGTTATTAAAAACACACCACACTCATATTACGTCTGTTTCAGTTACGTTCCCACTCATTCACAGGTCAGGCCCAATGACATTCAGACATCACATGTACTTGGGGACATTTATCTGGCCCGAGATAACATTCTCACTAGTCTGGGCTATCACTTTTTACAGTTATGAGAAACGTACTTCAGCACAACCTGCCCTTTATATTTTGACTAGTTCCTATGATCTAATTATGTCAGTACTACTTCTTCTTTGACCATCCGGATGGTCATGTTAGTATTCCTTTATCATCCAGGTGGCTAGAACTGCACATCTTGCTTTCCCATGTCTTTGCTTTCCCATATACATGGTGGCAAAGCAGTGGATGTGGTCTACCTTGACTTCTGTAAAGCATTTGGCACAGTCTCACACAGCATCTTGCTGCTAAAATAAGGCAGTGTGGTCTGGACGATCGGGCAGTGAGGTGGACTGTGAACTAGCTGAAGGAAAGAAGCCAGAGAGTCGTGGTCAATAGGGCAGAGTCTAGTTGGAGGCCTGTGTCTAGTGGAGTGCCTCAGGGGTCAATACTGGGGCCTGTATTATTCAATATATTCATCAATGATTTGGATGAGGGAATAGAGTGCACTGTCAGCAAGTTTGCTGATGACACCAAACTGGGAGGAGTGGCTGACACGCCAGAAGGCTGTGCTGCCATCCAGCGAGACATAGACTGGAGAGTTGGGCAGGGAAAAATGTAATTAAATATAGCAAGAGCAAGTGTAGAGTCTTGCATCTGGGTAGGAACAACCCCAGGTTTGGGTATAAGTTGGGCAATGACCTATTAGAGAGCAGCATAGGGGAAAGGGACCTGGGGATCCTGGTGGACAGCAGGATGACCATGAGCCAGCACTGTGCCCTTGTGGCCAAGAAGACCAATGGCATCCTGGGGTGTATTAGAAGGGGGGTGGTTAGTAGCTCGAGAGAGGTTCTCCTCTCCCTGGTGAGACTGCAACTGGAATACTGTGCCCAGTTATGGGCCCATCAGTTAAAGAAGGACAGGGAACTGCTGGAGAGAGTCCAGCGCAGAGCAACGAAGATGATAAAGGGAGTGGAGCATCTCCCTTATGAGGAAAGACTGAGGGATCTGTGTCTCTCTAACTTCGAGAAAAGAAGAAGATGAAGAAGATGACGAAGAAGACGACAATGACGACAATGGAGGGGTGACCTCATTAACATCTGGGAAAAAGGAGATTGAGCCCCTGTTTGTCATGTTTGTTTATTATATTTCTTAATGAGCTCATGAAATACAGTTTAGCTCACAGAGTACATTGTCCTGTAAATTTGAGAGATCCGAATGGACCTTGACACCCCTATCACTGAGTATCTGGAGCACCTCCTGTCCTGTGCCCCCCAGAACTGCTGGCTCAGACCACACAAACAATAAGGAGCAGGGGGACACAGACAGTCCCAGCATCCCCGCCACTACAGAGCATCCTCAGGCTGGGCATTTGGAGGGGGACCCCCATGTCCCGGGCATCCCAAGCCCCATGGGGGTGTGCAGTGAGGGAGTGGGAATATCCTTCAGCCCATCTGTTCACTACTGCTCCAAAATGTGGGGACAGTCCCACTGCTACCCCATCTGCCCCCCAGGGCAAAGCATGGTCCCAACCCTCCTCCATGGAGGGAGAGCCCTGGCATGGCCCATCCTCTCCTGGTGCCTGCAGCAACTGACATGCAGCCCCCATCCCTGTCCCCAGGCACAGGTGGGTTCCAGCAAAAGGTGGCAGTAGTGTGGCTAGAGTATGAGCTCAGAGGAATGCACCACAGCCTTCCTGCCAAAGCAAACCCTGCTGCTATGGCTCTACCTTCCCAATACCATCCCAGGCCCTCACCAGCTGCCACTGTGCCACAGCTGCCCTGTTCTGTCTCCTCACACCCACTCATGCTGGAGTGATAAAGGACTCAGCATTCTGATTCACTGTGAATCACGCAAAGCCATTTATTACAGAAACAAGCCTCCTTATATACGCAACTATTCTCTAATCACGCGTCCACGCTCCAAGCATGGATTCGCTAAATGAGTATCACGGGCAGTCCACACGCTGGAGCCCCACCGATGATAGGTCCGACGACTCACGCTGAGGCCCTGTTAATGAAGAAACGCCCCTCTTTCTCACAGCAGATTCTGTTCTCAGCTTCTCAAAGTGGCCTTGAGATTCCTTTGGGCCTGACTAATTCAACAACATATCTCCATCTAACCAAAGCCCTCCACAATTCCCCCTTTTTGTTCTTGAATTAGTCAGGCCCATTAAACAGCATGCTGAATCGTCCTTGAAATACACTGCAACATAGAACATGTGATTAACAACATAATTACAATTACATATAATGTAATTAAGATCAAAGAACTACCCACTTATTCCAAAACTTATAAGCTATATGTCAAACCTCAACTTTACTATGGCAATCTTATTAATGTACTGTTCTAGTTTGCCTAAAGCACTTATTAATAGATTCAGAATAAACAAACAAGTTAATACAACACAACCATAATCCTAATGTTAAAAGTAGAACATTTATAACTGCTTGATTTTGTAGATTTTGTAGGCATGTCTCATAATGTTACCTCATTTTTGCATGGAGTATCTAAGTGTAATATCACCCTTTTGGCTCTCCTGCTGATTGTTCAAATTGCCATTCTCCACAGAAGGTACACCACCTGCTTGCTAATAGGCTTCTAGACCACCAGGTCTGTGAGCATCTATAACACTGAATTAGGAGCCATGGTTTACATGTGAAACAGTCCTCACAACTTATCTCCCTCCTGTCCATCTGCATCCATCGAATCTTTGTTGTCTTTATTCAGCCATGGCTTGACCCATTTCGCGGGAATCCACTTCAATCCTTGGTCTGTAATGACACAAACATAACCTTTTCCCCAGGTTATCAATTGATGTGGCTTTTTCCATTGACTAGTGATATGGCCATAACTAATGTAGGTTCTTTCTGATTTAGCATGGTTTTGGGTCATACTTGCAAAGTATTTCATCACATACAATCCTTTTGACAATTGGGTTTGTGCTGTTTCCTCCACTCCCCCCTTTTTTTTAAAACCAACAAACAAACAAACAAACAAAGTTCAGAATCAGATACACACGTTGGATCTTGACTACGTACTCAAAATCACAAATCAAATTTAGAGGTTCCTCCTTAAAAAGCTCTAAGTAATTTAAAGCTGTGCCAAGTTCTGCTAATTGGGTTGAACCTTCAATAATTGTTACAGAATGATGCCAATCGTTATCTTCACACCAAACCACTACAGCTTTATGAGACTTCCCAGAACCATCAACAAAAACTGTGCAAGTATGTAGGATCAGTCCAAATACAAGTATGGTCTATGACCTGATGTTAAAGACTTGCAGGTTCTGCAGCAATTTACATTTCGGCATGCCAAAAGCTGTGCTGTTAAGAAAATCAGCTAGTGCAATTTACAAGGACATAGATTACAAATAAAAAAAAAAACAGAATTAAATTTCACAAATGGTACATATATGACAAAAGGCTCATGGTCTTTTAAGACTTAAATTCATTCCCTCCATTTTCTTGATCAGAGTGACAATTGATATATAACAGTCGGTATATCAATCTGCTAGCAATCTCATCATACTGTCCCACAATAGCCACAGGTTGTTTCATAGACAAATCTGCAAGTCCAATCGAATGCAGTCAGCCTGTAAGGTTGTCATAAATTTATTCCTCAAAGTTTCTAACTCCATTTTGGTTGTCATATATATTGGATATTGTTTTCCCTTACCGGATCAAAGTCCTGTTTCAGATCTATCAGTGTAATATTTGCTTTATTGAAACATTGGCTGTTAATACTAGTGGAAATACAGCATTTGAAATTTCCTTGGAGATTTCTCGCTTGCAGCAAGCAGATCTGCACCATCCAAGCAGCTTCTTGTAGGACATGCAACTAAACAGAATTCTCAGAAAACGTTATTTGAGCTTACAATTTACTTAACAAATCCTGACCCAAGAGAGGTATAGGACTTTCTGGCAACTACAAGAATTCATGTATTAAAACTTTGTTCCAAATTTGGCATTCTATTGGTCTCAAAAAACAGCCTTTCTTTCGTTCTCTCCCATGACCTCAAAAACTAGCATGGTGAATTTACTAAGAAGTCTCTTACAACCAGTTACCACAGAATAAGTCTATTAAAAAAAAAATAATTGGTTTAATTTCCCAGCTTCATTAGAACTATGGACCCACTGGTAATGCCTTTAAATTTCAAACCTCAGACTCCTATATGCAGTATTACAGTTCTCTAGCAGTAATATTGCTTGGGGGGGGGGAATAAAATCTCCCTCTCACCCCCATCTGAGATGGCAGGATCTCCAGCCCAGCATGAAAACAAATCAGTTCAACTCCACATTAAACCAACCTGGCTGCACTCCACACCCAAATCAGTACCAGCCTGACCCAGAGAAGCACTGAGCACTCTGACCTCCCCAGAGCTGACCAGTGTGAAAAGACTGACTTCAGCAAGGAGGTAAAATTATGAGCTCTTTCCCCAGATGTGCCAAAACCTAGGAAACAAGACAGAAGCAAAAAGAAACATCACCAACAACCCCTGATATCAAGCCAAGAAGCAACACAGTACCACAACAAGGATGGATGACAATACTCTGGGAAAAAAAAAGATAGAGCGGGGAGAGTAAACCCCCCTTTCTCTGCTTAGCAGCGGGAAAACAGGTTTTTCCAGTTTTTTTTTTTTTCTTCTTTCTCTTCTTGCTGCAGTTCAGATGTAGCCAAGGCCACGCAGCTGGCATAATCGCTGGTACGAAGTGGGAGGCTCTGGCAAACTCCTCGGTTACAATGAGCTGAGTTTTATACACGATTCCAATTAGCTCAACAGTTGTTACATTCCTCAGCCCCATTTACCTTTCACAATTTAAAGATGTCAAAATACAGTATATTAAACATCAATCCATTATTCCATTTTCCTAGATCCAAATCAGTTCACATTCCAGCAACTTTTAAATACAACTTCATACAATAACAAATTCACATCCATCATAGCATTTAGGTGTTTGTTTGTTTCTTTTCTTTTTTTCTTTTTCCTTTTTTTTTTTTTTCAATGCAAAGCAGAGTTTAACAATTTAAATTCTTTTCTGATCTCAAAATTACTAGATGACAATATAAGCAATTACTCTAATGCACAAGGATGCACCCTAAGAGGGAGCAAGGTGGAATTTTAGCAGTGAAATTTTAGCAGTGGAACTGGTTCCCATTTTGTAACTATCTCCCTAAACAAAATTGTTTTTGTACCAAATACAAATATGCAAATTAAAATACTGAGCTCAGATATGAAAACCAAATACCAAGTTCAAATATGCAGATGGATCACAGTTACACTAATTTAAGACAATCTCTCAATTTTTGCATTGCACCTCTGAACTGCTCACTGCTCAGCCAGGCAGAGGTATCGCTGGGTCTCCCTGACAAAACAGGTCAGTGCGCGCTGGAGCCCAATTGGCACCTGCCCCCCCGCCACTGCAGCAAGCTGGACTGGGCAAGGTTTTTATCAGTGTCTCATCTGGTGCGCTACAACTGTTATCCCAAAACCAGGATTCTTTACTTGGTGTGCATACAAAAGAGCCAAATCCAGCACATCGAGATGAGACACAGCCTATCACAGAGTTGCGCAAGGCTGGATACTGAAATAAAGCTAGCGTGCTAGAAAGACAAAATAACAGCTACTACACACGAAATTTTACCATCACATTCACACAGTAAAGAACTAAATTACTCATGATCTTCTGTATTATCACAAAATGCACATTTTGAGTCAACAGATTCTCATGATTTAACAGACTTATCGTACCATATAACAAAGACCTACCAAAATTGCAACATGCTTAAACAGATACCCACAAAGAAAACAGTTTAATAAGGAAAGCATCTTGCAGACTTCAGCAAGTTTTCTGACCTGTGTGTTATCAATTAATTCTCTCTCAGCTTGTTGAAGTTCAAATCGCCCTGCCTGTAATACTGTCTGAAATGATTTAATGATTTCTTGTCCGAGTGCTTTCCTATGTTTTAAAACACCTCCCAATACTGATTTTTTAGGAACACAACTGAAAATAATCATTCCTGACCCCATCTTGCAAGTAAAAACTTTGAGAAGAGGGAGGGAGGGGGGGAAGCACAGGGCTGCTTGCAGCATGAGTGGGAAGAGCGGGGAGAAGGTTTTACGGCGCACTTAAAAACAACTAGTAAAACAATTAAATCACATTCCTGACAAGCTGCTTGATTTTCAGAGAGGCAGTACACAGGAGCACATAATATGTACTGTAAAACTCGCAGATAACATGTTGATAGCAAACATTAGCATTCTCTACTGCTATTTTCAACACCAGTGCTTCCTTAACTTCTAAGTTTTCAACCTGCTTATTGATGGCCTCTTGAAGGTGGTCAATAAATTGCATGTAATTTTCATTGGGACCCTGATTAATAGTTGCAAATGATTTGGCTGCTTTGTTGGTTTCAGGCACCTCTCTCATAGCTTGATATTGCTGACTGTTGGATTCACTAATAGCTGATCTAATCTTTCACACAGTTCTTTTGCCCAGTTCTTATCCGGCGACTCCTTCTGCTCTTTCGTGGAAGTTGGAGGGTTAAAAGGCGGTAAAAGCAGATACAAATTGGTAAAAGGACTTGTCTATGACTTTAGCATTCTCAGCTTTCACAGGTTCTTTGGGCAAGTTGTCTGATTCCAATCCTTTGGACTTGCTGTTCTCATCAAGGTTGGGTAATAGTGTAGGAGGACACCCGCTCGGCATTTTTCCTCCCCCCGCCCCGGACTGCTGAGCTATCAGGGGTGCTGAAAGCACAACAGGGGATGGAGTAGAGAAGGTATCAAAGACACAAACCGGGTGAACTTCACAGTGACTTTCAGGATACTTATCAGGCTGCAATGCTACAAAAACTCCAGCAGCAGCAGACCGTTCAGCCTTAAAATCTTTTATAAGTTTCCATGTAGTTACTAATGATTTAGCTTCTTTATCATCTCCATTGCTGACTTTATCCCATAATTTCTGCCCTATATCATCCCAAAGTTCAGTTTTAAAAACCTTCTCAGCTTCTGTCGGATAGCCATTAGTTCTACACCAAACCAACAGTCTACGTATGTTACTTTCTTCATATTTAAGTCCTCTCATAGAGAGAATATGCAGGAGGAGTTTAACTATGGCTTGTTCCTCAGAGGATATGTTTTGCCCCATAATTTCACTCTTCCCTCCTCCTGCTCCCAGCCGCTCACCTTTTCCGGTGATTTCTTCAACAAATTTATCTGCGGAACATCCGTACGCCTCCGCCCGGTTCTCAGTCCAGCTGATCCGCCTCCGGCTGGGCCGTTCCAGGCTTTTCCCCGATCGTAGTGAGACACCATTCAGAGTATCACGTCGGGGTCACCATTTGTTGGAGCGATAAAGGACTCAGCATTCCAATTCACTGTGAATCACGTAAAGCCATTATTACAGAAACAAGCCTCCTTATATACGCAACTATTCTCTAATCACACGTCCACACTCCAAGCATGGATTCGCTAAATGAGTATCACGGGCAGTCCACACGCTGGAGTCCCACCGATGATAGGTCCGACGACTCACGCCATGCTGAGGCCCTGTTAATGAAGAAACGCCCCTCTCTCTTTCTCACAGCAGATTCTGTTCTCAGCTTCTCAAAGTGGCCTTGAGATTCCTTTGGGCCTGACTAATTCAACAACATATCTCCATCTAACGAAACCCCTCCACACACTCAGACCCTTGCCCCATGCCATGTCCAGAACCCTGGGGTACAATGTTCCAGTATGTTCTGGGCAGCCGTTCCCAACCTAGGCTGAGCTTGATGCCGGGGTCTTCCCTGGCTCCCCCCAACCTGTGTGGCACTCCAGGCCAGAGTGAAGGAGAGGTCAGGGGATGGAGGGGTTTGGGGAAGGCAAAAAATAGTTTGCAGCGACTCTCATATTTACATTTGGGATTATGTATTTACATGACCCCATGGGGCTATATACAGGGATGGGGGAGATTGGGCGGGGGGGAGCCACAACATTGAAGCCTGCCCTGGTGTGGTTGAGGGGCCAGTCCCAGCAGGAGCCTCTGTTTCTCCCCTGCCCCAGGAGGGGGTGATGTGTCACAACTTCTGCCAGGAGCTAGGTACCAATAAGAGACTGCAAAGTGCCCTACGGGGCAGCTAGGTCCTGAGAGCAGCTCAGAGACAGCTGAGCCACTGGGGAGAAGGCAGGGGGGCCAAAGATCCCAGAGGATGAGGGGATATGGGGTCCCCCGGGCTGGATTGGGGCTGGTTCCCCCCTCCAGTGAAGGCTGCAGAGGCAGTTGGACTTTGCTGGTACTGATGAAGAGGGGCAGATGGTGCCATGGCCACTGGCCCACTCAAGCCCTGCTGAAGCAGAGGGGCTGCAGTGGTAGGGGGAAGCTGCAGTGGCAGGGGGCCCTGGTCCATCCCAGGGGCCAGGTGCTGGGAAGCATAGCGGCCCACTGGGGTTGGGGACTCCACCACCGGGATCAAATGACTTTGGGGTCTTTCCTCTCACCCAGCAGCCAGTACATCTACATCTTCCCCTTGCTCTGGGGGCCAGAGGTGGGCGGTGAGACCCTCCCCAGCTCCCGGTGCTGCCTCTCGGGTGCTATGCCCAGCATCGAGTGGGACCGAAGGTCCCAGCCCCCACCTGTCCACCCAGTACATGACCCTGTGGCAGGAAGACAGCCCAAGACCCTGCACCCTAACCTTTCTCTCCACATTCCTGTGCAGTTCCAGCTCAAAGCAGCCAAACTCATCCAGGACTTCCTTAGTGGTGGAAGAGATGTGGATCTTCAGAGTTGGATAGCACAGAGGGGCAAAAGGGACATGACTGCATCTGGGAGCAAGGCATGACCTGTGGCACCGGACCCCAGCTGCCAGTCCTGCGGCTTACCCTGGTTGTTGGACTCCACGCAGAATGCAGTGTTCACCATGTCCCCAAACAGGCAGTACCGCAGCATCTTCAGACCCACAACTCTGGCACACACAGAACCTACAGGCACAGAGATGCCTGAGACTGCTGCAGGGCAGGTGAGCATCCCCCAGCCACAGTGTTAGCTGGTGTAGGGGCTCACCGGTTTGTAAGCCAATATGCAAGCAGAGCTGGTCATTGGGCCAGTGATGGATCGTGAAGGTTTTGACAGCCTCAAGCAAGGCCAGAGCCATGTGAACAATCTTTCAGGCATGCAGTTTCTTCTTGTGCACCAGCAGCCCCAACACCACCATGTAGGCATCCCCAATGGTCTCCACCTGCTGGGTCAGGGGGAGTGAGTAAATCCTGGGCTCCTGCCCCATCCCAACTCAGCTGGGATGAGGTCAAAGGTTAACTTTTGGAATATTCTGTGTGGTAACACAAAGTGACAACAATTACCCAAGAGGTTCAATTAAATCATGAATTTACTAAAAACATCACTCAGAATTACAGGGAATAGTGGTTTGGCAAAAGTTAGTAACTATATCATAAAACTTAGCAATACTTTAACAACAAAAACAATATTACTCTTAAATGCACAGAATAAAATTAGAAAGAGAGAGAGAGAGGAAAAGGAGAGAGATAGTTTAAGATATCAGAAGAAAGGTAAGATCTCACCACTCCGTTGTTCTAGCTTGTGGTGGGTACAAAACTTCATTAATGCCATGCAGCACACACACACACACTAAAACAAAAAACACACAAACAAAACAGACTAAAAAGTGTCCCAAGTGAGCAAGTTTTATAACCCAGTCCATTTAAATGCGAGTGTGGCGGATGCACTTGACCCCCACCCCCAGCCAAAACAGCAGCAGTTTAGTCAAGGCTCGAGAGGAGGTAAGGACCTGAGCTGCAGCCAGGCCAAGAATTCCTTCCAAGAGACCCACAAGGAAGCAGGACGGCACACTGAATGCCAGTAACTTGTGAGCACAGGGAGTCTCATGCATACTTTTCCTACTGTATGCAATTTGACTACTAGTCAAGCACTTCATTCTATAAATATGACAGCCTGGATGAGCCCACTTTGAGCTCTCCCTGCTAAATAAGTGAGCTGTATGGCAATGGTTTTACTACTCACAGGTCAGTGGATGAACCCAGTTCAAGTTCAATATTAATCATTTAGCTTAAGTAGATGCACACCAAATGTAATGGATTATTTAGAGATATAAGGTTGTACGATTTTTAGTGTATTCTTTTTTGAGCGGCGGAGGAACACGCAGGTCGACTCAATATGAGTGATAAAGCATAGTTTGATTTATTAGCCCAAACAGCATATACTTATACAGTTCACGATAATTATGCATACCTGTCACCTACTAATTGGCTTAAGCTCTAATAGTCACATTTGCATGGTCCTCCTACTTGCAGTTGCTAGCTATGCTTATTCTACATTCTTGTGCTGTTGAAAGCTGTTTGTGAAACTCTGCCAAGGTCGCAGTGACCTTGCTGATTTTACTGAAACAGTCAGTGGTTCCCACTGCGGCCTAGTCTTGCTACTTATGCTAAGGTCTTCAGAACAGGCTCTGCTCGTACAACTGCTCTGCAGACCCATGTCCCTTATTTTTAAGCCGTTCTCCAACATTCTTTGACTCATGTTACTTGGTAGATTAGATTTGCTAAAATTTTAAGCTGTAAGGTCCTGCTTGTATTTACCAAAATCAACTGCAGACTATACCTTAATATCTTCAAGGTCAATCTCTGTTCAAATACCCGCCGCCAGGGAATCCACAGACCTACCATAGTCCCCCACATGCAGCCAAGAGGGAGCACTTCAGCAGGACTAGGAGGGTTTGGTGAGAGGGCTAAACTCCCCACCTGCCACACTGACCTTGAAGTGGTAGGTGTTGGCAAAGATCTGATACTTGCCATGCGTGGTCATCAGGGAGCCGTAGCTGGAGCTGTGCTGCGGGGAAGGAGAGAGCTAGGGGTGGGGACCCTGGGGCGAGAGGTGACAAGCACCAATGGAGGCAGGCAGGGACACCCAGGGGCGTACAGGGGATAGTGCAGGACAAACTCCGATGGGTCAGCACAAGCTCTGCATGCTCTGTAGAGAGGGTAAAGTCTATAGGATGAGGTATGGTGCACTGCAGGGGATGGATAAGGTGTGGCTGCACAGAGGACAGAGGACTGCATAGGGGACAGATGAGGTCTGGTGCTCTATAGAGGATTCAGAGTTGTGTAGGGGATGGAGTGTCACATAGGAGATGGATGAAATGTAGCTTTATAGGGAATGTAGAGTTACGGAGGGAGGAAGGGTTGTGTAGGGGATCAACATGATGCAGCCTTGTAAGGGAGGAGTGTTGTGCAGGAAGGGAGGGTGGCACAGGGTCAGGAGGAAGGTGGTACCCCAGGACTGGCAGCTCAACCAGGGACAGGGTGAGACAGCTGCCTGCTGCCTTGTGGTACTGCTCGGGGCTCTCAAATGGCAGCTCATCCCAGCAGATCCTCCTGAGCATTCTGGCAAGCTCCTTCTCCAACATAAGCTTCCTGGGAGGCACATGGGGGTCAGGTCCCTGCAGGCCCCTGTCCTGCCCACTCCCCCACCAGGTTGAGGGGTGCTCAGGCAGAGGCACTCCCCAGCCCCAACTGACCTGAAGATGAGGAAGCTGGAAATGCTGAATATGATGAAGGTGAGGCCAGTGCCCAAACCCTGGATGACCATCATGGAGAGGGGGCTGCAGGCAGGAAGGGATGTCAGTATGGTCCAGCTGCCTGTGGGAACCGGGTGGCCATACACCCACAGGGAAGGGTGCTGGGGACCAAGGGATGTGGGGACCTGGTACACCAATTTTTCTCACAGGAGGGGTTATCCATGATGAAGACGCAGGGTGAGTTGTTCAAGGCAGGGGGCCTTTCACCCAGAGAATCACAGAATCACAGAATGGTTGGGGTTGGAAGGGACCTCTGGAGATCATCTAGTCCAATGCACCTACTGTGGCAGATGCACTCAACCCCCTCCCAGCCAAACCAGCAGCAGTTTGGTCCAGGCTCCAGAGGAGGTATGGGCCTGAGCCATAGCCAGGTCAAGAACTCCTTCTAGGAAACCCACAAGGAAGAAGAACAGTACACTGAACACTGATGAATTGTGGACACAGGGAGTCTTGTGCATACTTTTCCTACTGTATGCAATTTGGCTACAAGTCAACCACTTCATTCTATAAATATGGCAGCCTAGATGAGCCTACTTTGAGCTCTCCCTGCTAAATAAGAGAGCTGTATGGCAATGGTATTATTACTCACAGGTCAGTGGATGAGCCCAATTCAAGTTCAATATTAATCATTTAGTTTAAGTAGATGCACACCAAATATAATGAATCATTTAGCGGTATAAAGTAGTATGTTTTTTAATATACTCTTTGCTTCATGTTACTTGGTAAGCTGGATTTGCTAAAATCATAAGCTGGAAAGTTCTGCTCATATTTACCAAAAGCAACTATAAACTACACTGAACACTTGCAAGATAAGACCTAGTTTGCACTTTGCTGGGAAGAACGGAACTGACTGCAGAAAAATAATGATTCCAAGGTTAACACAGAGACATTACAGACATCTGCAAAATGAGGTCTATTTTGCACTTCACTGAAAAGAAAGTATTTATTCAGACAAAACAGTACCTGCAAGGCTATGGCCCATAAAAAATGTCTATGGCAAAACAAAATAAAGGCTCATATGAGATCAGCAAAAAAGATTCAATGAGATGTAAGAAGGCCTCAAAGTGAAATATTGCTATTGGACTGAATCATGGTATGGATGGTTTGTAAAGATATAAAAGTCTATGGTTTTCTATGCTCAGGTCGGAACCTCTGTGCAGGTACCCAGCTTGAGACAGCCCTCCTGCTATTCTACTCCATTAAATTTTTTTTCTGAGAATTTGTTTCCTGAAAGTCTGCTCTGCATATGGTTATCAGGTCTCGCCTGAAAGTTTGCCTCTGGAGTTCTAAAATATAGACTCTAGAGCGAATGGCTATCAGGGAGGGAAGACACCTGAAAGTTTGCTTCATGAACAGACACAGGTACCTGGAGAGAAGGTAAGCAGCATTTGGGTTGGTATATTTCCCCCATGCAGTAAATAATAGAGTGAACCTGCCAATGAACTCTTTAAAGTTGCACTTCTATTTGAGAGATCTAAGCATTGTTCTGCAGTAAGCAGAACCCTAAATTACTCCTCTGCGACACTGCTAAAGAAGGTTCACCTAGACCAGATTGCACAGGAATGCGTCCAGGCAGGTTTTGAATGTCTCCAGAGAAGGAGACTTCACAACCTCTCTGAGCAGCCTGTTCCAGTGCTCTGGCACCGTCAAAGTAAATGAGCTTCTCCTCGTATTCAGATGGAACCTCCTATGTTTCAGCCTGTGCCCGTTGCCCCTCATCCTGTCGTTGGGCACCACTGAAAAGAGTCTGGTCCCATCCTCTTGGCACCCACCCTTGAGATCTTTATAAGTATAAATAAGGTCCTCTCTCAGCCTTCTCTTCTCCAGGCTGAAAAGAACAAGCTTTCTCAGTCTTTCCTCATAACAAAGATACTCCAGACCCCTAATCATCTCTGTAGCTCTCTGCTGGACTTCCTCCAGTATTTCCATTTCCTTCTTAAACTGGGGAGCCCAGAACTGGACAGAGTACTCCAGATGCAGCCTCACCAGGGCAGAGTAGAGGGGAAGGATAACCTCTGTTGTGTATTGATAAGGATAATGGCTGAAAACATTGTGGCGAAACTAGTTCATCCAGCCACAACGGATGACACATTCAGTATAGGGTGAACTGCAATTTACATATCAACGACAAGCTAACGAGCCACAGACCACGCTGGCTGGCTGATACCGGAGGTAGGGGATGAGCTGTAGGGCACATAGCTCCATCTTCTGATATGCCCAGCTTGGCAAAGAAAGGGGAAAAGCTGAGACCCTTCAACATGGCCCAGGATTTGTCGAGACTTGACAATCTTTCACAATCACCCCTTCCCCCCAGACTTTCCTCTACTCTGAGAGCTATAAAAAAGCTCACCTAAAACAGCACTAACAGGGAACTCACCCTCAGGACCCTCCGTGCACCAGCCTCGCCGCGGGAACCAGACCAGACACCGGAGGGTGCTGCGCTCCTGAACTACAAACCCCAGCATCCTCCCTGCGGGACACCGGAGGCCATACAACATCGTACAAGTCCTGTCATCCATGCTGCGGAGCCGTAAGAGTGGCTAGATCCCTTACCCTTTTCTTTCTTCCTTTCTCTCTGCTCTTTCCTTCTCTCCATTTTTCTATATCCCTATTTCTGTGTCTCTCCTTCTGTGACTGGTGATATATTACTCTCTTTCTCTCTTTCTTATACCTTAGTTTTCCTTCCCTCTCTACCACTTTCTTTCTCTCTTTTCCTTTTCAACATATAAGAGTAACATCATCTTAAGCTCTGCTGTTGGATTCTTGTTAAATTTTGTGTTATAGCTACTAATGGTTGCCAATACATTGCTAGTAGAAGGACTCTTGCTGTTAACGTATTGATAAGTTCTGTGATATCACAAAATACTTTTGCCAAGCCACTATTCGCTGTTATTAATATTCCAACACGTGCTTCTAGTAAAACTCATAATTAAATAGGACCCCTGGAGTGATTGTCTGTCATTCACTTCACGTAACTGCACAGAATTAACCCAGAGTTAACTCACACCTGGTCTCATCTGTTGAGTAAGGGCGTGTGTCGCGTTCAGAGTTAACTCATCCCTCATCCCATCTGTTGGGTTGGGACAGTTTTATTTGGTGTCAGAAGTGGGATATTCTGTGAGAAGCAGTTTAGAGGGGGGATAGGAGCCAGAGGTTTCAAAGGAGGACTGATTAGTCTGTGCCGCGTTCTCCAGCAGTGGGTCATGGCATCCCAGGTTAAGCCAGACCTGGACTGCTCCCTGCTGTTGAATTTACTAAAAGATTATAAGCCTTGCCTGACCCCTGAGGGTCTTAAGTGGGCCTCTGGATGTTGGTTGTCTCCAGATATTGTAACTCAGCGAATAAGGGACTTGGCAAAAAAAAAAAACCAACACAGGTTTAAACTTGGAAAAGGTAAAGCCATGATCTGTGCTGTTTTGGGAGCAGCATTGATAGCTGCCCAGAAAGAAAAAGAAACTGGGCAGGGGGTTGTAAGGCTCAGGCTGGACCGAGTCTCTCTTGGGGGAAGGTTGCACGGGAGTTGATTAATTATGACCAGCGTATGGGTTTCATTGGAAAAGAGGTTAAGTCTCAAGTAGCGGTGTGCCGAACTGAAACAGAGGTAAAATTCCCTCGCCCCCGAGACAAGAAATTTATGGGGATAGGTTTGAGGCATCAGTGTTGGAAATTAGGACTGGATAAAGGTATTCCCCGAGAAGTGATGGATGGCTTGCCCTTCCCCAATTTACAGCTGCTTGTAAAGATGTGTAAATCAGAAGATACAGATCAACCAGGAAAGCAATACACCCCCACGGCCCCTGTAACTCAGGTGTCAGCCGTGCCAGTCATTCCCACAGCTCCTAGAGAGAAATTCAACAGCCCCTCAAAGCCGGGAAACTTCCTTCGCCGTCCCCAGTAAGTGAGCCGGGGGACGGCGAATGGATATATTTCAGATGGCTCACTGAAAATAAGGGGGATCTGCTAGTAACTGGGACTCTCACAAATATTCTGTGTTTGGATTTACTCAAGGGTAAAGCCACAGCGTGCTCAGTGCTAGGAGCAGCCCCGGGGGCAGCTCAAAGCACCAGGCACCTGGACAAACAAACAGAGCAAGAAACGGTAAAGGTCCTACAGGACCAGTTAGCTGCAGAATGCAATACCACTCAGCAGCTCCTTACAGCTCTGTTAGATGCATTAGACCGGGAGAAAATCTTACAATCTGAATTGGAAGAATATAAGCAGGCAAAATATTACCAGACAAATCTTGATTCTGTTCCAGACAGTGAGCCCGGTTTTACCAGCCCAGCACAAGCGGCTGAGGAAGAGGGTCTTAAACTCCTGTATCCACCAAAATAATTGGAAATCACCCGGGAAGTATCTTATCCCAAGAACAAGCAGGCAACAATGAGGCCCCTCATTAAAACTGAGTCTACTGATAACAGCCAAGCGGGGCGGGGGGGGGGGGGTGGCTCTGCAAGTTGCCACCCTGTGGCCAACTTATTAGAGATTCAGGAGAAATATAGTAACTTAGCCCAAGAAACGGAAACAGAATGTGTTTTAACTGGTGGCGATGAAATTTTGCTCTCAGAGAAGGAAGCACAAGGGTATTCAGAGCCTGGTGTGCTTCTGACTGCTAATGATCAAAGAGAGTTGTTAACTCAACGAGCTGCCTATTGGGAGGGGGAGCTGGACCCTTTAGAAAGGGGAGACCCAGAATGCATTGAAACCCCCGCTGTAAATCACCTAACTGAAGATTTACAGAAGTCCACCTGTCCCCAGTTAATTCACAAGAGCCCCAAGAGCCTTCCCCGGTGTTGGTAAATGTAGATCCTGTCAGGCCTCCTGACCCACTGAAACTGCGTGCAGTGCGGCTGCGGGACCTTTTGGGGGATGCGTCGTCTCCACGGGGTGGAGGGGGTGTGTTTCCCAGGGTGGTCGAGCTGTCACTTGGGTGGAGGTGGCTCAGGAACTTAATTGTGGTAGCATGGGTCTGATAGGGGGAGTCACAAAAACGAAAACTGCTGTACCAAGAGTGGAATAGCAGGTAAATCGAACTTGTCCCCTAGGTGTCCCAGAGACAAAGAGAAACCTTTTGTGGGCTGAGGGAATAGAGAAGGGAATTCCCCAAGATGTAATAGATGGAATGTCTACCCTGGCCTTGTAAAAGCTTATTAGGGCATGGAAGGCACCCCATAAAAATGAACTGCTTGCTTGGGGGGGCATGGAAGCAGAGCCCTGAGCTGGTGGGACAGTGATTATCCCTCAGATGCCCACTGTTCCTGAGGGCGGATAACAGACCTGCCACCCCCAGTCAGTGAGTCAGGGGGCAGCCAGTGCGTTCATTTAAAGAGACTCACAGAAACTGTCAAGGGGGTCTGCTGATCGCCTTTCCTCTTGATTCCTTTAAAATCAATTCTCCACTGCCGAGGTGGTCCAAGACTCAGCCAAAAATGAGTTCAATGGGTTGCCTCTGACTTACTACTTTCTGTCCCCAAGCCCCTGCTATTCTTCCAGAGAAAAGGTAAAACAAGGACCCAGCAACCCTGCTCCACAAAACCAGATGACCTGCCCTCCTGAAACTACCACCACTGGCACTGTACCCCTCGTTTTAAAGACAACAATGAACATTTATGCATGGAAAGCTACTGACACCTATGGGAAAGAGCACCAGATCAGCACTGGTGGATCATCCCTTCTTTTTTTTTTTTTTTTTAAAGAAAAAAAAAGGGGGAGGAAGTAAAAGTTGCCTTTTAGTAATATTGTTATTTTACTATGTTTGGGGATTTTTATTTTGTATGTTAGCTTTTTTTTATCTTACAAGAAAGAAATGGTGTGGGGCTGGTCACACTCTCTTTAATGCACCCAAGGCTACCATTGGCCTTCTTGGGCACATTGCTGGCTCATAGCCAATCTGTTGTCCACCAGGACTCCCAGGTCGTTCTCTGCAGTACCGCTTTCCAGCAGGTCAACCCATAACCTGTACTGGTGCCTGGGGTTATTCCTCCCCAGGTGCAGGACCCTACACTTGCCCTCATTGAATTTCATTAGGTTCTTCCCTGTCCAGTCCTCCAGTCTGTCCAGGTCTCGCTGAATGGCAGTACAACCTTCTGGTGTGTCAGGCCTTCCTTGCAGTTTTTTTCATCAGCAAACTTGCTGAGGGTGCACTCAGTCTCTTCATCCAGGTCATTTTTGAACAGGACTGGACCCAGTACTGAGCCCTGGGGAACCCCACTAACTACAGGCCTCCAGTCAGACTCTGCACCATTGACCACAACCCTATGAACTCTGTTGTTATGGCGGATGCACTCAATCCTTCCCCCCCCGCCAAACCAGCAGCAGTTTGGTCCAGGCTCCAGAGGAGATAAGGACCTGAGATGCAGCCAGGCCAAGAACTCCTTCTAGGATACTCACAAGGAAGCAGAATGGCATATTGAATGCTGGTGGCTTGTGGGTGCAGAGAGTCTCGTGCATACTTTTCCTACTGTATGCAATTTGATTATGAGTAAACCACTTCATTCTATAAATACAACAGCCTAGATGAGTCCACTTTGAGCTCTCCCTGCTAAATAAGTGAGCTGTATGGCAATGGTTTTACTACTCAGAGGTCAGTGGATGAGCCCAATTCAAGTTCAATATTAATAATTTAGTTTAAGTAGATGCACACTGAATGTAATGGATTATTTAGAAATATACGGTTGTATGATTTTTAATATACTCTTTGATTCATATTACTTGGTAGACTAGATTTGCTAAAATTTTAAGCTCGTGTTTACTAAAATCAACTGCAGACTACACTAAACGCCTCCAAGATAAAGTCTAACTTGCATTTTGCTGGGAAAATGGAACTCTCTGGGAAAACAACGATCCAAGGCTAAAGGAGAGACATTACAGACATCTGAAAAGTGGGGCCTATTTTTCACTTCGCTGAGAAGAAAGGATTTATCCAGACTAAATATCACCTTCAAGGATATGGACCAAAACCAATGTCTACAACTGAACAAAACAAAGGCCCACATGGAGTCAGAGAAAAAGGGTCCAATGGGTAGCAAAGAACCTGCTGTTGGACTGGATCTTGGTGTGAATGGTCTGTAAAGATATAAAAGTTTGTAGTTTTCTATGCTCAGGCAGATCTCTGTGCAGGTACCCAGCTTGAGCCAGCCCTTCTTCTATTCTACTCCATTAAATTTTATTTTTCTAATAATTTTGTCTCCTGAAAGTCTGCTCTGCATATGTTTATCAGGGAGGGAAGGTGCCTGAAAGTTTGCTTCGTGAATGGGTACAGGCATCTGGAGAGAAGGTAAGCCGCATTTGGCTTGGCATATTTCCCCCATGCAGTAAATAATAGAGTGAACCTGCCACCGAACTCTTTTAAGTTGCACTTCTCTTTAAAGAAACCTAAACATTGTTCTGCAGTAAGCAGAACCCTAAATTACACCCCGCGACAGTCATCCAGCCAGTTCATGATCGATGGATAGATGGATCACTGTGCACTCATCCAACCCACACTTCCCGAGCTTACCTGTAAAGATGTTGTGAGAGACAGTGTCAAAAGGCTTGCTGAAGTCAAGGTAGACAACATCCACTGCTCTTCCCTCATCTACCCAGCCAGTCATGCCATCATAGAAGGCTATCACGTTGGTCAAACATGATTTCCCCTTGGTGAATCCATGCTGACTACTCCTGATAACTTTATTTTCCTCCACATGCTTGGGGATGACATCCAGAATCAGTTGTTCCATCACCTTTCCAGGGATGGAGGCAAGGCTCACTGGCCTGTAGCTTCCTGGGTCATCCTTCTTGCCGTTTCTGAAGACTGGAGTGACATTGTCTTTCTTCCAGTCCTCAGGCACCTCTCCTTTTCTCCAAAACCTCACAAAGATGATGGAGAGTGGCTTAGCAATAACATCTTCCAGCTCTCTTAGCACTTGTGAGTGCATCCCATCAGGGCCCATGGATTTGTGGATGATCAGCTTGCCTAAATGATCTCTAACCTGATCCTCCTCAACTAAGGGAAAGTCTTCCTTTGTCCTGCCTCTAGGATCTGGGATTCCTGAAGTCTTAGCAGTAAAGATGGAAGCAAAGAAGGCATTCAGTAATTCCACCTTCTCTGTATCATCCATCACCAGGGCACCCACCTCATTCAGCAGCAGACCTACATTTTCCCTAATCTTCCTTTTGCTGCTGATACATTTGAAGAAACCCTTCTTCTTGTCCTTGACATCCCTGTTCAGTTTTAATTCCAAGTGGAGCTTAGTCTTCCTCACAACATCCCTGCATACTCTAATGTTGGAAAGTAAAATGTGGGAAAGCAAGATATGCAGTTCCAGCCATCTGGATGATAAAAGAAGATCAATACTAACATGACGATCTGGACGGTCATGTTAGTGATTGAAAAAGTGTCCAGAGAATAGAACCTTGAAGTATAACACTTTGTTGTTTCTAAAGCGAGAAGAGTAGGACAAAAATAAAACTCTACAACAGATCATTGAATCATTTCAGACAGTTTTACAGGAGGAATGGTCTGAACTTCAACAAGCTGGGAGAGAATTAACTGATAACACACAAGTCATAGAACACTTGCTGAACTCTGCAAGATACTTTTCCTTATTAACCTGTTTTCTTTGTAGGTATCTGTTTAAGCATATTACAGTTTAATAGGTCTTTGTCTGTTATATGGTACAGTAAGTTCATAGACTGTTAAATAATGAGAATCCATGGACTCAAAATGTGCGTTTTGTGATAATACAGAAGATCATGAGTAATTTAGTTCTTTACTGCATGAATGTAATGGTAAAATTTTGTTTAGGGAGATAATTACAAAATGGGAACTGGTTCCACTACTAAAATACCACCTTGCTCTCCCTTAGGATGCATCCTTATACATTAGAGTAATTGCTCTTATTGCTATTAAATAATTTTGAAACCAGAAAAGAATTTAAGTAGTTAAACTCTGATTCGCATTGAATTTATGTGTTTGTTGGAAGTATGGGAAAGAAAACTGAATGCTATGATGGATGTGAACTCGAAGGAGGTTGTACTGAAAAGTTGCTAGAATATGACCTGATTTGGATCTAGGAAAATGAAAGTAATGGATTGATAGTTAATATGCTGTTTATTGACATCTGTAAGACGTTGCAAATGGTAAACGGGGCTGAGGAATGTAACTATTGCTCAGCTAATTAGAATTGCATATGGAGTGTATTATGGCTGGAATGAAATGGGAAAATAAAAAAGTAAAATATCCCAGGCCTGTGCTGTACTGTTTCAATATAAATTTCAGGCCTGTGTCAAGCTGCAAGATAAACTTAGCTCCCTGGCAGCTCCCAGACAGCTCCCACTTAGCACCAGCAAATAACGCCACCTGCGTGGCCTTGCCTGTATCTAAATTGCAGCAAGAAGAGAAAGAAAAAGAAAAAAAAAAAAAAGAAAAACCTGGCTTCCCGCTTTTAAAGCAGTGAAAGGGGGGTTTTCTCTTCCCCCCCACTGCAGCAATGTTGTAATACTGAATGGAGGTGTCTGAGGGTGAAATTTAAATGCATCCCTAGCAGATCCGTAGTTCTAATGAAACTGGGAAATTAAACCAAAAATCTTTTAATAGACTTATCTTGTGGTAACTAGTTGTAAGAGACTTCTTAGTAAATTCACCATGCTAGTTTTTGAGATTGTGGGAAAGAAAGAAAGACCATTTTTTGAAACCAATGGAATGCTAAATTTGGAACAAAGTTTTAGCAGCTGAATTCTTGTATTTGCCAGAAAGCCCTATACCTCTCTTGGGTTAAGATTTGTTAAGTAAATTGTAATCTCAAATAACGTTTTCTGAGAATTCTGTTTAGTTTCATGTCCTACAAGAATCTGCTTGGATGGTGCAGATCTGCTTGCTGCAAGTGAGAAATCTCCAAGGAAATTTTGGATGCTGTATTTCCACTAGTATGGGCAACCAAAGTATCAGTAAAGCAAACCCTACGCTGATAGAACTGAAACAGGACTTCGATCCGGTAAGGGAAAACAATATCCAATAAATATGACAGCCAAAACGGAGTTAGAAACTTTGATGAATAAATTTATGACAACCTTACAAACTAACTGCATTCAACTGGACTTGCAGATTTGTCTATAGCTACAACATAGAAACAACCTGTGGCTATTGTGGGAGAGTATGATGAGAATACAGACTGATATACTTGGAATGGATTTTTTTGCCCAATTCTTTTCGTAAAACTATTACTGAGCCCCTGGAATTGATTGTTACTCTGATCAAAAAAGGCAGAGAATGGATTCAGGCTTTAGTAGGCTGTGATCCATCTGTCATATATGTACCTTTTGTGAAAGCAGATTTTGATTTTTTTTTTTTATTCACAATCTCTGTCCTTGCAAATTGCGCTAGCTGATTTTCTTAACAGCATAGCTTTTGGCATGCCTAAATGTAAATTGCTTCAAAATCTGCGTGTCTTTGACATCAGACCACAGACCGTACTTGTATTCGGTCCTATCCCAAATGCTCGCACAGTTTTTGTTGATGGTTCAGAGAAGTCTCATAAAGCTGTAGTGGTCTGGCGTGAAGATAACAATTGGCATAATTCTGTTAAAATTGTTGAAGGCTCAACCCAATTAGTGAAACTTGGTGCAGTTTTGTATGCCTTAGAGCTTTTTAGGGAGGAACCTCTAAATTTGGTTTGTGATTCTGAGTACGTAGTCAAGGTCCTGCAGCAGATCCCCTCCACTTTTCTTAAAGAAATCTCACAACAGCAACTTATTGATATGTTTGTATCATTGCAAACTGCATTACAGCTTCACAAACACCCACTGTTTGTTACTCATATACGCTCTCATACAGCCTTACCAGGTCCCATAACTGAAGGCAATGCAATTGAAGATTCTTAGACTGTAGCTACAGTCTGTTTCCAGTCTACCAGGGCTTCACGTGCTTTCTTCCATCAGATTGCTGCTACCTTAAAAAAGATGTTTGTTCTCACTCTCAAGCAAGCGAGAGACATAGTGTGCTCTTGCCGGGAATGTCAAGGTCTGATTACAAGCTCGCCCTCCCTTGGAGTTAACCCTCGCAGACTCTCAGCTAATGACATTTGGCAGTCTGATGTTACATGTGTTTCATCTTTTGGCCGTTTGAAATATGTCCTTGTTTCTATACATACTTTTTCAGGTATGCTTTGTGCATCTGCGCATACAAGTGAGAAAAGCAGAGATATTCAGCGTCACTGGACCCGCTGTTTTGCTACGCTGGGAGTACCACAACAGATTAAAACTGACAATGGTCCTGGATACACTGCTAGATCCATGCAATATTCTTTACAGCAATGGGGTGTTTCACATCTCACAGGTATTCCACATTCTCCCACTGGACAGGCTATCATTGAACAGGTGCACTCCATGTTAAAACGGATGTTATTAAAACAAAAAAAGGGGAATATGACACCTCAAGAACAATTAGACAATGCAACATATACTTTAATTTTTTTGAATCGTACTATGCCTCCCTCCTCTATCACAGCAGTGGAAAAACACTTCCGTGTTCCAGATTCACTGTCTCAGAGACCACAGCTTTTATACTGGGATCCCCTGCAAAACAGTCAGTGGCAAGGGCCTGTAGAGTTAATCACCTGGGGAATGAGCATACTTGTGTTCTTCTTCCAACAGGACCAAAGTGGTTTCCTGCAAAATATGTTAAACCTTTCTATGAGTTGGACAAACATGATGCAGGACCTAATGCCAGAGATACAGCATCTGTCCCTGCAGCAGAGGGCAACAAAGAAACAGAAGAGACCAAACGAAGAGGCACTAGCATATCAGAATGATACAGATTTACATTATTTGCACTGGGGACTAACTGGTGAAAAAACTTTCAATGCATTTGTTTTCCTTATTAGTATGGCTAACCAGTTTTCTCCAATATTTGTTAATAACTGTAGTAGTTGTAATTTGTATTGTTCTGTTCTATTGTAGGTTGATTTGCAACAAGAAAATGACACATAAGGTATGATGATCCACAGTGGACATTCAAACTCACCAACAGAATGCCCCCTTTTGACTTTGGAGGCAAGAGGTGACTGCACCACCACTCCAAAGTAGTTTGTCAGATGACTGTGGTCACAGGCTGGATTGTGAGGCAGTACACGTTCCCCTGAAATCGGGAGCTTTCAATTTGGAGGTTGATGGCTCTTTAGCACCTTCTGTGCCTCACTGTGCCTGTCCCCACATGTATACACCTAGAATGGTACCAAGGTGTTGTCAATAAACTTCACCTCTACCAACTGATGGGTCAGGAGGGGTGGGACCCTCGGTCAATTGACAGGGTCCTTAACAAAGGAGGTGCCCAGACTAGCTGAGAAGCTTCTGGACTATGTTGTAATGCCCACAACCACATCTGGCCAAACAATGAAACGGGCTTCCCGCCGAAGACACCCTTTGAGTGGTCTTCTCGGAGCTGCTGGTCTGTAAACTGGAGTCCTTTCCTTAGACAGGAACACCATCTAAGGAAACTTCCTGGGATTAATGATACCTCACTTCTTTATTTGAGTGAGTGACTATTTCTTGTGAGTACCCTGAAGTAAAAGACCTCTAGTTTTGTTTCTTGCGAGTGACTACATGCACATTGTGGATCCTCATTATTCTTATGATATTGTCTTTAAATAATCTCCTTAGCTGATATCTGAACCTGTATTTTCTGTTATCAGAGTGCTAAATATGTGTAATACTGTTGAAATTGAATTATAGTGTTTATGAGTGCTATGAAGTAAAATAACAGTCTTAGCTAATGTGTAAGGCCTGATTTAGGATTTAGCTAGTACCCTGAAAAATAATTACATAGTTTGTAGGAATTAGGACTGTAAGTCAAAATGGCTAACATTATCTGATAGCATAAAGCGATTAGACCCTAAAACTTCATTTTCAGCTCTCAATCTGCATATATGGGTTTTTGTAGGAATTGGATATGCTTGTGTGATGTATTTTCTTGTAGTCCTCCGAATCATCTGGAGAATGATACAGAATGCAAAGAAGAACAAAGCCAGGGTCCTTACTGCACTCATTGAGAACCTGATGTTTAAAACAAAAAAGAGGGAAATGTTGGAAAGTAAAATGTGGGAAGGCAAGATGTGCGGTTCCAGCCATCTGGATGATAAAGGAAGATCAATACTAACATGACCATGTGGACGGTCAAAGACATAATAACATAATAATATATAAAGGGCCTTGGAGAGATTACTTTGAAGTACGTTTCTCGTAATTGTAAAAAGTTATAGCCCAGACTCGTGAGAATGGTATCTCGGGCCAGATAACCGCCCCCAAGTGCATGGGATGTGTGAATGTCCTTGGGCCTGATCTGCGAACGAGTGGAAAAACAAGTGAGACAAACATCGCATGAGTTTAGTGTGTTCTTAATAACAATTAGTGGAAAAGCACCTTTTTGTAAACATCTTAGTCCAGGCCTGTACCTGTAAATCCTATAAATCATCAATGGTGAATAAAGAAGGCAGGCTAGGCCTAGATCAGCTCTCTGCTTGGCCAGGCTCTGCGCTCCTTCCTGAACAAGATCTCTGCCTCTGCGTGAATTTCTGTCTGCGTCCTGGTATGCGTCGTCTCTAATCACCCCACTCTAACAGTCACCTTATCTTCCTCTCAGGTGGTCTGTCCATTTTTCCAATTACATAAACATCCTCCTTCCACCTGAATTTTTACTGGAGTTCCTTATTCATCCATGCTGGCCATCTTCTCCCTTACTTGATTTCTTGCTCATAGAGGTGCATCAGTCTTGAGCTTGGAGGAAGTGATGTTTGAATATTAACCAACTCTCTTGGATCCCCCTACTTTCTAGAGTCCTAACCCATGGCATTCTTCCAGGTAGGACCTTGAAGAGGCTAAAGTTTGACCTGCAGAAGTCCGTGGTTGCAATCCTGCTTATTTCCCTGCTTCCTCCACGCAGGATCCTGAACTCCACCATCTCATGGTTGCTGCAGTTGCCCCCAATCCTCACATCTTCAACCACTTCTTCTTGGTTTGTTAGGAAAAGGTCCAGCAGCACACCTCTCTTCATTGGCTCCTCCACCACCTGTGTCAAGAAGTTGTCATCAATGATCTGTAGGAATCTCCTGGACTGTGCGTGCTTAGCTGTCTTGGCTTCCAGCAGATGTCAGGGTGATTGAATTCCCCCATGAGAACCAGGGTTTGTGATTGCGAGACTACTTTAATCTATCTGTAGAAGGCCTCATCAATTTCCTCTTCCTGATCAGGTGACCTGTAGTAAAGACCTGCAATATTGTCACCCTTGTTAAGTTGTCCCTTAATTTTTACCCATAAGGACTCTACTCATTCTTCATCCCCCCCAGGCAGTGTTTGATACATTGGAGTTGCTGTCTCACATAAAGTGCAACTCCTCCACCTCGCTTTGCTGGCCCGTTTTTCTGAAAAAGTACATAGCCTTCCATGACAACATTCCAGTCATGTGAGCTATCCCACCACCATGTCTCTGTAACTGCATAAAGATCATGGCCCTGTGACCGCATATAGATAACTAATTCTTCCTGTTTATTCCCCATGCTACATGTGTTGGTATATAGACACTTCGGAGGAGTAGTCGAGCATGCAGGTTTCCCATGAGAGGTGCAGAAGGATCATCCATAGCCATAAATACCCTTGAGGTGGTTGGCCTTCTGGTTCTCATCTTGGGATACAGCTAAGGAATATTTGTTGCTGCTCTGGTTGGCCTGGTCACCAGGTTCATCGGTCAGGGTGTACCTTAGTACACCCACAGCCACATGCATGGGGGCACCTCAGCCCTGGGACCTCCACAATGGGACTGCATATGCACCCACGGCCCTATAACCCGCCACTGGGGACATGCACGCACCCTGAAGAGATGGCACTGCCTGTGGCTGTTCCCACCAGGGATGGACCCTTTGGCATTTCCTGTGCCCCTGTCCCGCCCTCTACACCCTGGGGGAGGGTCTCCACCACCCCATCATGCAGGGTTCACAGGATGAGCTGGGTTTGGATGTGCTGGTACTTGAGTTTTTGAGGCTCATTGTTGCTTTTCCATGCAAGAGATGGAACCTGACACATCAATATGATGTTCACAGAGTTCAACTTTATTGTCCGACTGGGCTAGCTTTATACCAGAGCTGCCCCGTTCACATACCTTGCAACAATGTGATTGGTTACAGCACGTGCTATACAATAACGTGATAGGCTGCATGCACTGTCCACACGCTCTGCACGCGCGTGTCAGTGATTGTTCATTGGTTGTTACCTTCTTATAGGGTTCCTTTTGTTTCTTTTGTCTCTGGCTTCACCTCTCAGCCAGGCCAGCGACAACCCCATCCCCCCGGTGGGGGGGCTCTGCCACTACATCTCCCCCCCTTTAATTTAATACAATGTTAACAATACGCTGTATCATTCTTTGAAGACAGTGCGAAATACAGGGTAAGAACATTAAAGCTAATACAATTACAATTAACAAGAAAAGACCTGTTTTCAATATTCCTTTTAACCAAACAAAGCATCCAACCCAAAAAACCCAACATCTTCTGTTATTTTCATGTTCTGCAAATCTTTAATCTTTTTATGCATAGATTCTGAATGTTTTTTAAATTCAAACAACACATACCATCAAAGTCTTCATAACTGTGACCATGGCCAATAACAAAAAATTAAACGCTGCTCTGTTTTGCGAAGTGGTATGCTCAACACTGGCTACATCCATTGCTAAAAGCGATAACACCTCTGAGGTTAAGAGTCATCATCATTGCAAGTGGTTTCTTTGTTAGCTAACCAAGGTCTTACCCACTTTGCTGGGATCCACGAAATTTTATGGTTACCTGTAGAAACACAAGCATATCCCCTTCCCCAGGTTATTAATGACATAGGACCTTCCCATTGTTGTGTTGTCACATTAAACACACTAACCTTAGGTCCATTTTCAGAAAAATCTTTGACATTTTTGATATGGTGCATAACAACAGGTTCCATTTCAATCTCACTTTTAGGATTAAGCCAGTTCAGCACATACAATGTCTTCATCAAAACCTCTTCTGGACTCACACCAATTCCCCCTTGTTTTTTCAAAACAGACAAAAGATTTTTCAAGGCGTGGTGTGCACGCTCAATAATTGCCTGGCCAGTAGAATTATAAGGGACTCCAAACAGGTGTTGTACCTTCCACTGGACGAGGAAGGTTGCAAGTGTATCAGAACGATATGTGGGGCCATTATCTGTTTTGATCTGTGTAGGAACTCCCATGACGGCAAAAAACTTGTGATAAATGATACTTTACCGCTTTTGCATTTGCTGAGGTCAAAGCTGTAGCCCATAACAGTCCTGAACAGGTATCTATGGACAAATAAATGTACTTTTGTCGGCCAAACAGTGCAAATTCAGTAATATCAGTTTACCATAACTGGCCTGGCTGCAAGCCCCGAGGATTCACTCCCTTTTGTTGCAGAGGCACTATGCGAGCACAATCAGAACAAGCTGCAATAATGGATCAAGCTTGTTCCTTGGTAAGGGTAAACTGTTTTTGGAGTGATGCTGAGGATTGATGGAAAAACTCATGAGCTTGTCTGGCTTGTTCAAAAGGAGATACATCTCTCACTGCCACGAGTTTGTCTATAATGCTGTTTCCCTCTACTAGCCCACCTGGTAGGTTAGAATGTCTATTTATATGCATTATAAATACTGGCGCTGTCCTATAATCTAACACGTTCCACAAATCTAATAATGCCTCAAATACAAGGAGTTGGAAACTTGCTGCAAAAGTGCTCTATGTATTCTTTGTACAACTCCCACAAGATAAAGAGAATCTGCTACCAGATTAACTGGGTAGTTATGCCATTTTTGTAATGCTGCTATCACCGCTTGCAATTCTAAAATTTGAACTGATCCTTCAGCCACAACAATCTGTGAATGCCACTGACCGTTCTCAAACCATACAAAACCTCCTTTGCGTGAGCGACTACTCACATCCGTGAAATGGTTATGGCATCTAATGGACGCTCAGTAACAATTGACATAGGCTCCAAGGGGAGGTTGGTTTTAAATATGGGATACGGTGGATAATGACTGTCCACCTGCACCGGAATCCAGGTAAGAGCTAAGGCAAGATTGTCATGTTTGAGAAGGATCTGTTGAAACAGATTGCGAGAAATGGGGATCACAATTTTAGCAACATACGACCCAGACAAAGTCAGATATCAGCTTAGTCCTTTCACTACCACTTGGGCAATGGCTTCCCACCTTTGAATGATGGTTTTTTGTTTTTGACTGTGTCATGGAGACACCCCAAAGATAGTTTAGATGGACAACAGGGTCCAAAACAACTTTTATTCAGTAAAGAAAGTGCAGCAGATTAGCTGGTGGAAGACGGGGTTTTAGCTCTCCAATAGTGACATAAATACAGGTTCGAATATCAGTCGAGGTAATTATTAAAGGTGCAGCAAATATTAACAATGGAGATCCACAGTGTGCATACACATGGCTCACCAAAAACAATGCCAGAGCCGTCCCTGACTCCAGGAAAAGTATACACTTGCCTGAATCTGCAAGGAATTATTAAAGAAAATACACGTGCTTATATTTAAGCACGGAATAAGCACCTGTGATCCTGTGAGGAATTATTAAAGAAAATTTTATCACTCACCCACGTGGTTCGGTGGGGTGAATCCCGGTCCCAGGAAATTACCTTAGGCAGCCATCCTGCCTAAGGGGGAGGGCTCTTGGCTGCAGACTTTGGCCTGCGCTCCAAGAGGTCCGCACAACCGGCGGCTGGCCTCGTTGGGAGTCCTGTTTAAACAGCCTTGTCAGATCTGACTGTAGGCATTCCAGAAACTTCTCTGCACCCCTACTCTGGCTGTGGGGTTCCCTGAAGCTTCTAAGCACCCCCACTCTGGCTGTGGGCACCCAGTTGCTCCTTGACACCTCTATGCCCCCATCCCTTCTCTCTCTTAATGACCCTGATCAATGGGTTCCGGGGTTAAAACAAAAGAAGCTGTTAACCCCATTGCAGGAGAGGGGGGGGAAGATGTGTCTGCACCTTCCATATCGAAGGAAGGAAGGGAGGGGGAGGGGGGTGTGCATCTGCCACAGACTGTTTAGAAATATCCATTCTAATAGTAACAACGGATCTTTTTCTTCCGTACTCCACTGGGCCAAAAGTCCTGCCACCTCCTTATTGGTATTATAGACATAAAAAGTAACAGGCAATTCTGATCTTATCTGCTGAGCAGTATTCTGTGAAATTTTTCTTGCAATTTGCTCAAGCGCTTTTTGTGCTTCTGGTGTAAGGCACCGTGGTTCTTGGGGGTCTCGTCCCCCACGAAGGAGACTAAACGACGGTTGCAAATCTGTAATTCCAACAACATTTCTTATCCATTGCAAGTCCCCTACCAACTTCATTGCATCGTGAAGGGTTGCTACCTTTGCTTTCATAGCAAGCTTCTGAGGTCTAATCATGGCCTGAGTTAGTTCATATCCTAAATATTTCCATGGTGCGGTTCGCTGTACCTTTTCTGGTGCCACAACCAGACCCCACTGACCTAATTGCTTCATCAACTGAATTATTGTATCCTGACTAATTTCCTTTTCATTGCACAAAAGGATATCATCCATATAATGATAGATGATCATCTGAGGGCGTTGTTGCCTAAATGACTTTAAAGCCAAATCTACATACCATTGGCAAATAGTAGGAGAATTTTTCATTCCCTGAGGTAACACTACCCAATGATATCTTTTCGTGGGAGCTTGGTGATTAAGCACTGGAACAGTAAAGGCAAACTTTTCACAATCCTCTGGGTGTAACGGGATTGTGAAAAAACAATCCTTCAAATCAATGACAGTTATATCCCAATCTTTTGGAAGCATGGTTGGGGTAGGAAGACCTGGTTGCTGTGCCCCCATATCTTTCATTACTGCATTAATTGCCCTGAGGTCCTGTAACAAATGCCACTTCCCTGATTTCTTCTGGATAGTAAAAACAGGTGTATTCCACGGGCTGGTGGAAGGGACCAAATGTCCGAGACGGAGTTGCTCTTCAACCAACTCCTCTAAATGTGCGAGCTTTTCTTTTGGTAATGGCCATTGATCCACCCAGACAGGATCATTTGTTTCCCAACTCAGCTTCATACTCGGCCGGGTGTCGCTCGCCGCAATGGCCATTATCAAAAAGGTGACTGCATGACTATTCCCCACTGAGACATCACATCTCTTCCTAATAATGCAATTGTCGTGTTTAGAACATAAGGCCATACCCATGCCTCTAAGCCCTCGACCTCTTATCTTAACCATATGTGTGCTGATGTGGGTAGGAGTGGCCCCCCCTATTCCCACTACCATGGTATTTACTGCTTCTAAAGGCCAACACGGAGGCCAATCAGTGCGAGGGATAATTGTCACATCTGCGCCTGAATCTAAAAGCATTCTTTTTCTTTTAATCTCACTTCCAGGCCCATATATGGAAACTACCCTAGATGGTTTGTCCAAAGTCAGTTTTTCTGTGAAAGCAACCACAGGGGCTCCGGTAGAGCCAAAACCTTTCTGATCTCTTTCCGCATCTAAAGCCTTTGGGACACATACTCTGAAGGGTACCAATTGCGCTATACGGGTCCCCTGTTTAATAGTCACAGTGGGCATTAAGACTTGCAACATAATGCCTAATGGTCCAGCATAATCAGAGCCTATTAATTCAGGCAAAACAAACAATCCCTGTCTTGAAGCAGAAGAGTGGCCTATTAAAAGCGCACTCAATCCATACCCTAGGGGCCCCATTACTGTAGATGGAACTACATGTACAGACTGGTCTGTTATTGTGACGTCTGTTCCCACGGCCAGATCAACACCTGCGCTTCCTGAGGTTGCTGCCCTGAGCTCGGACAAGCAACCATGGCTGTTCCCCCTCTCGGCTGGTATTGTGGTGTCATCGCACCCCAGCCCCTGGCGCTGGCCCTCCCGTTTCCTGACAGCGGTGTCCCATCTTTTTAAAATTTTGATCGACACTGCACTGCTAGGTGTCCATACTTATCACACCGACTGCACATGCCATTGAAGCACGAATAATCGAGGGCAGCTGGCGACTGGCTAGTGCCATTACTAGGTCCCCCTCTCCGAGCGTACTGAGGGCAATTTCTTTTAATATGTCCTGTCTGTCCGCAAGTAAAACATGCTAGGCCGTGAGAAGAAGGGCTTCGGCCTTTCATTGCAGGCTTAAGTGCTGCAGCCAAGGCTGCAGCATGAGCCTGAGCATGTATTTTTGCCTTTTCTACCTCCTGTTGCAAAATCGGTACCCGTGTACAAGTTTCCACCATCTCTGCCAGAGAAGCAGTTTTCCCCAAGCCGGCTAATATCTGTTGGCATTGGGTGTTTGCATTCATCATGGCCAAATCTTTCCCCATAGCAGCTTTTGCCTCTGGAGTCAGGTTAGGAGAAGCATCTATAGCTTCTTTTAAATGGTCCACAAACTTCATATAGGGTTCCCCAGTGTCACGGAGGCACCCCGAGGTTAGTTTAAGGGACAACAGGGTCCAAAACAACTTTTATTAAACCGGTCAGAAACAGGGTTTTAGCACTCCAAAAGTGACTTAAATATAGATGCGGATATCAGTTGAGGAAAATTATTAAGGGGCAGCAACTAATACAACAGGCGGTCCATAGAGTGCATGCACATGGCTTCACCCAAAACAATGCCGGAGCCGTCTCTGAGTCCGGGAGAAGTACACACTTGCCTGTACACGGTGTGGGATTATTTTAAAGAGATACACGTACTCATAGTGAGTACGGAAAGTCTACACTCGCGATTCTGAGAGGGTAAATTTATAATATGCTCGCAATCCTGCGAGGGTTAATACTCGTGCAAATGTGCATGGAATATTACATGTGCTTATGTGGAAGCACGGGAGGAAAATACACTCGCGATTGTGCGAGGAAATAATTTATACACGTGCTTGTATTGAGCACGGAAAGTTACACGTGCAAATGTGCACAGAAAGTACACATGCTTGTATTAAACATGGAAAGTATGCATGCAAATGTGCACAGAAAGTTACATGTGCTTATGTGGAAGCACGGGAGGAAAATACACTCGCGATTGTGCGAGGATTAATTTTACACGTGCTCATATTGAGCACGGAAAGTTACACGTGCATATGTGCACGGAAAGTATAAATACACTTGCAATCCCGCAAGGAGAAGTTTTACTCACACCCGTGGCGGCAAGGCAAACGGAGTCTCCATCCCGGGGAGGGTGGGCTCTCGGTGGCAGCATCTCGCTCATGCTCCAAGAGACTCACGACAATGGGCGGAGTCTCAACGAGAGTCCTGTTTTTTTTATTGGCTGATCAGATCTGACTGTAGGCATTCCAGAAGCTTCTCTGCACCCCCACCCTGGCTGTGGGGGTGCCCCTGAATCCTCCAAACATCTCCCACACTGGCCGCGGGCGCCCAGCAGCTCCCTGGTGCCTCGGCACTCCCTTCTCCTAACGGCCCTGGCCAGGGTGCTCTGGGACCAAACAAAAGAAGCTGTAGCAGAGAGAGAGGGAGATGTGTCTACTCCTTCCATGATGAAGGAGGGAGGGGGAGAGAGGGGGGTTTGCATCCTGCCACACCCAGGATCCTGCTTTATTGTAGAATAGGGTGGCACAGGGTTACCTATATTTGGTAATTCTTTCACTGCCGCCAGGGCAAGCCCTTGCGTTTGCTGCAAAATCCTTGGATGAAGTGCTGCCTGAGTAGCACCATCCGCATATTGTCCACGACCCAATAATTGGTCCATGCTAGCTAATCGTAATGGATCATCAGCTGGTAAATGAACATTTTCTAATGCTGCCAATTCCACCTTCCCCTGCCACTTGTCCAAGAACAGCAGATACCCCGCTGGAGGAAGCAATAACTCCATCAATGCCCTAATATCTGTTTGAGTTAGTACTTGCCCCTTGAAAAATGAATTGATTAGCTGCATCACATGCTTATTATCCATACCATATTGCATAACTGCACTTTGCAATTGCTTAACCATTTTCCGATCGAAGGGTGACCACTGCCTTTGTCCTCTGTTATCTATGTGCACTGGCATTGCTGTAATACTGCCAGGTAACATAATCCCTTCAATGGTTGCATCCCTGATTACCCCTTGCCACTGTTGCCCTGCATTATGAGAGTGATGTCGAGGAATATCTCTACCCTGATGCACAGGGGTAGCACCCAAATTATCATTACTGTCACTGCTATACAATTCCCTTGTGTTTCCCTGTGGATCAGTGAGTCGAAGCATATTCGCGAACCGATCTGCTGACCCAGTCTCTAGCCCTTTTCCATATCACGCTCTCAAATATTCATCTGCTTCCCTTATTGACCACATCCCATCTTCTACACATTTCTTTGCCCATGTTTGTATTCGCTCCATTTTTATTTGGAGCTCCTTGAGAGTGAGGTCCAGTTCCACCCCCTCCTGTTCCTGTTTTCCCCATTTTTCATATTCCCTGCCAATTGCCTCCAACCCATCCTTAATTGCATCTGACACCTTTTTATATGCTGTTAACTGTGAAGTTTTACCAGCACTGCCATCTAATCTTTTCATAGCTTTTTAAAACTTCTTGCATCTGGGTCTCCTGCCATCTAAGCAAGTCCTTCAAGCTCTGCACGTGGCTCTCCTCCTGGAAGTCAGGGTGATTTTTTTGATATAAAATATACAAAACCAAACTTGAATGTCCCGGGGTAGAGCAGTGGGCGGAGCTGGCATGGCTTCAGCAGTTGCAGGGCAGGCACCCAGAAGTCATGGATGGGACTTCACAGCAAACCGGAACTGGATTCAGGGATGCAGGGTCTCGGGCCTAAGGTCGCAGGCAGACAGGCAGGGTCCTCTTTAGATGCTGTCCATGGTCAAAGAGACCGAGATCCTCATGATCTCCCTCTTATATAGGATGTATGATGTATATGGGAAGGAATACTCGGTCAGTTTTAGTCACCTGTCCTGTCCACCTCTCCTGTAAACACGCCTCTCTCAATTATGGGATGTGTGGCATCTTATCAGTCTTCTTGGCTGTCATAGCAATAAATCTAAACATGAGCTTCTTCACCATTCCATTGGTCATCTTATCAGCTCCGAGCACAGTGTCTGAGAAAAAATGTGCAGCTAACTTCAGGAAAGTGCAGTTACTTAGAAGAACTTAGCTGAAAGGAAAATTCACTAAAAGAGAACTGGTCTTGTTTTTAACAAAATCAGGACAGATGGCCAACAAGTGCCAAGGCCTGTTTTTCTAAACAACCCATGCCCTCTCATCACATTTACCTTGAGGGGAGCCTGGGCAGAGCCACAGGCAGCAGTACACTTAGGATGCTGGGGTACCTGGGGTGTTGGGGTACCAGGGTGTGTAGAAGCACTCTGCCAGCACTGAGGGCAGCGGAGATGCATGGTTAACCCACTGGCACAAAAACATGGCCTGACACGGAGCAGCCACAGCTGGGATAAATGGCCCAGGAGAGTGCCAAAGGATGATGGAGAGGGATAGAGCATGGGGGCAAGCATGGGAGGATGAGACTGTGCAAAGGAGGGCAAGGGAGGGCAAAAGGGCAAGGGAGCCATGGCATGGGGTTGCCCAGGCTGTGGAGCCCTGCCTGCCACCAGCAGTGGGAAGAAGGCACTCAGCGTGGGGTGGAAAGAGCATGTCCAACAGCTGGGGACCCACAGACACCATCCAACCCAGGCTTGTAGAGCCCCTGCAAAAAACGTTGTGTCCAATCCATGGGGTGGAAATGGCTCTCCCCTGTGAGGAGGATTGGGGTGTGGGTGCCAAGTTCAGGGACACTCGTGGGAGACACAAGGCATGCCAGCACTCCTCCCAGCCCATGCTCCTCTGGTGGCACTAAACTTTATCCAGTGGGCAGCCAGCCTGCAGAATAAGGTGACATCAGGGTTTTGATCATGTCCCCTCTTCGTTGTCCCCTCTTTAGACCAACAACCTCATTGCTTAGTCAAGGTGGGGTTGGCTCTGATCCCACCTGTACTTCCAGCCTCCAGAAGCTATCCCATCTGACTTACCAGCTGTGGGAAGCAGGATGGTGTCACTCCCTGAGTAGCACTTTGTCCCATCCTGTCCCCCTTCCTGGCTCCTGGTTGCACAGCTCTCTCTGAGTTCCCTGCTCAGCTCTCCCCAGGGTCCAGTTGTTCTGGTGAGTGGTGAGTACAGGTGAGCGGACATGGCTCAGAGCTGTCATCTGCCTGCATGCTGCTTGCATGCTACCTGTACACTGCCCGCACTCTGACCCAGTGTCCTGGGGGCTCTGGGGCTGAAGTATCTTCAAGGTGCTGGGCAAGGATACGTGCCCACATCCCATAGCCTCCCTGGGGCCTGAGGCAGCACCAGGGAAGTCAGCCTAGCTATATGTTGGGGTTGGGGTTTTTTTTTCTGTTTAGAGAGAAGTCTGGAGCACAAGTCTTATGAGGAGCAGCTGAGGGAACTGAGGTTGTTTAGCCTGGAGAAAAGAAGGCCGAGGGGAGATCTTATCACTCTCTACAACTACCTGAAAGGAGGTTGTAGCATGGAGTGTGTTGGTCTCTTCCCCTAAGTAGCAAACGACAGGATGAGAGGAAATGGCCTCAAGTTGTGCCAGGGGAGGTTCAGATTGGATATGAGAAAAAATTTCTTTACGGAAAGGGTTGTCAGACATTCAAACAGGCTGCCCAGGGACGTGGTTGAATCATCATCCCTGGAGGTGTTTAAAAGATGTGTAGATGAGGTTCTTAGGGACATGGTTGAGTGACAGTGTTAGGTTAACAGTTGGACTCGATGATCTTGAGGTTGTCTTCCAACCAAAATGATTCTATGATTCCATGAAAATAAAGCACTTGTGAGGAGCTGGAGCCAAGCTGCCCAGTGCCTAAAACAGCAATCACAGCACTTCCTTGGATTTATGGTGTTTGCTTTCACAATGCCAGCCGTGATCCTGGGGCTGAAGGGGGTCCCTGGCACTGCAAAATAGCCCTGGGCAGCACTGCAATGGAGCCAGCCCGGGGCAGGCAGCAGAGTGCCAGGCGAGCAGGGGGAACCACTAGAATGTGTCCCCAGGAGGAGCTCAGCCTCATCCATGCCAGCTGCCCTATCTCAGCTGCAGGAGAGTGGGGTGGGGAGCCAGGTGCCCTGCTAGGGTTCAGGGAGCTGAAGCAATCTGCATGCACCAGAGTGGAGCCAGCCATGCTGGCAGCCTGTGTGGGAGCGGCAGAACATACAGCTCCAGCCACCTGGATGATAAAAGATCAATACTAACATGATTAACAACTCCAGACATCTGGATGATCAAGGAAGACTAATACTAACATGATTAAATCACAGCAATCAGTCAAAATACAAAGCGGTCTTGGACAGGTTATACAGGATGACTGTGTGCTTATGAGAGTGAGAGGCCGGGCTGGAAGACCACTCAAAGAATGCATGAGAGTGAGAGGCCGAGCTGGAAAACTGCCCAAGGAATGTGTGTGAAAGAATGTGACTGAAAACAGTCACAAGACGAGTGTGGTGTGTCTGGAATAACATTTTTTGAAAAAAACATCCTGTTTGACCTCTTGGTCCAGATCTGTAGCTGTAAAATATAAATTGAGAAAGAATTAATTAAAGGGAGCTCTACTCAACTCTGCTCTGCTCTCGCTGCTAACAAGAACTCTGTGTGCGTGTGTGTGTCTGCGTGTGTCATTCTCAATCGCTGCAGCCTGCCCCAGCCGGTTCCAGGACTGTGTTGTGCAGAGCTTTGTGTAGATGTTTCTGTTCTTGCAATAAAGTTTTTAAACAAATAGGAGGTCTCCAGCCTGCGACTGTCGTGCAGGGCAGGCTGCGTCCAGCACCAGGAACGGTGTAGGAATACAGATCTTTGTAAGGCTGAGTTTTGCACATTCAGATGTTTATTAGATTTCCATGCAAAGGGGAAAACTCTTTGAAAGGTTTGGTAGAAATGGGGAGCTAACTGTTGAGTGGGGAGATCTCCATTCTAGCTCCTGAATGCACAGCATGCATTCACTCCAGCTCCCCAAGGATCCCAAGACCAGCAGGATGCCTTCATACCCAGGAGCACAGACAGAGAACAGCCCGGGGAACTCAGTGCTCCTCAGTTTTGGATCATCACTATCGTGCTGCCGCAGCATGTGGCTGCATCCATAACACCAGCATGTGCCAGCAATGCAAGGCTGGCCTGCCAGGAGCCTCCTCTGGGCAAGGGTAACAGGAGTACTGGGCTGTGCACATGAGACATCTTTCCCACGAGGCAGGACAGACTCACCTGGTGCCCACCTGGGCATTGCAGATGAACCCAGGGGGACGCTGAGGTGAACACCCCACAGCATGCCAACGACAGTCCTGCCTGACATTCCCACTAGATGCTTGAAGCACCACAGGCCCTTACCAGCTCTCCTCACTTCAGATGGCGATGGAGTTGGTGCAGAACTGAGATACATAGGAAGCCAGGATGGGATTGGTGGGAAGGACTATGATGGGTAAGTCCCAGCTGAAAGTGTCCACTTTAACTTGTTCCCCCCAGTCCAGAGGATGGCCTCCAACTGGCTCCCAGAGGTCACAAACTCAAAGTACAGCTGCCACTTCAGGGACACTGTGGGCTAAAGGAGGGTCAGCAGCCAACACCACAAGGGACAGGGACAGAAGCTGTCTTGTGCTGGCTGTCCTGGTAAAGGGACAAGAAAATAAGCCTACTCACACAGGCCAGCTCCCTCCCACACAACCCAGCCCTGCAGGGCAGTGAAGGCAGGACTGGGGAAATTGCCATCCTCCTACAGAAACCAGCAGGGTCAGGTCCCTTCCCTGTTGGTGAATCCATGGGTAGAGCTGAGCAGAATGGGCAAGCTGAAGCTGCTCTGGGACATGTGCAGGCAGACCTCCTGATGGCGGGCGGGCATGCTGAAGGAGATGGGTTGACCCTGCTGGTGCTGGAACTCCTCCTGGATGCTCTCCTCTGTCTGCAGGCTAATGGAGAACTGCAGGGCAATCAGCAGGATGCTCACTCTCACACACTCACACAGCCCTGGCCAAAGCCTTGGGGCCTCCATTTCCCAAATGAGCTCAGAACTGAGGTTATTCCCCACCTCATCCCCCAAGGGGACCTTGACCTGTCCCAACAGATGGGATGAGGGATGAGTTAACTCTAGATGTGACACACGCCCTGACTCAAGAGATGAGACCAGGTGTGAGTTAACTCTGGGTTAATTCTGCGCAGTTATGTGAAGTGAATGACCTCTGGGGTCCAATTCAATTGTGAGTTTTACTAAAAGTACTTGTTGGAATATTGGTTACAGCGAATGGTGACTTGGCAAAAGTATAACAGAACTTATCAACACATTAACAGCAAAAATCCTACTATGAGCGGTGTATTGGCAACCATCAGTAGCTATAATATGAAATTTAACCAGAAATCAAGAGCAGAGCTTAAAGATGGTGTTATCCTTATATGTTCAAAAGGGAAAGAGAGTGGTAGAGAAGGAAGGAAAACTAAGGTATAAGGGAGAGAGAAAGAGAGTAATATATATATATATGGAAGGAGAGACAAAGAAATGGGGGTATAGAAAAAAGGAGGAGAGAAGGAAAGAGCAGAGAGAAAGGAAGAAAGAAAAGAGTGAGGGATCCAGTCTCTTACGGCCCCACAGTGT